>NW_015150862.1:200529-258897 GCF_000732505.1 Cyprinodon variegatus
AACATCCTTTCAAGTGGTAGGTTAAAAGCTCTGTTTTTTTCTAACAAGATAATAAATATTGCATGTTAAATCTTTAAAGACTTCTTTGCCATGACTCTAACCCTAACCATTATTGGTTCATATCTTACCCCAACCTAAATTTAATTCCCATCTTAGTTCCAAACGTTACTCCTGTCTCAAAAGCAACAATTTCTCACCTGTGGTTCAGAGTATTGGGCCCCACAAAGAGCAGCAGGTCCCCACAACATGCCATTTTCCCCGAAAATGGGCCCCATAATGTATTAAAAACAAAGAGCATACCCTCAGAGAAATGTGATTGTTGGAATGTTTTTGTTTGGGATTTTAGAAATGTACTTTTGATTAATCCCTAAAACCTTGTGTAACAGTATGATTTGTCTTTTCAAAGAGTGGTTGTTTGGAAAAACAAGACGGTCTTCAACATAAAAAAATCTTTTATCATCTTGTTAGTAGAGAACATGGAGCTAAGAATACAATGTACTCTAAAAGCATATAGATTATTTGTCCTTCTTGTTAAACTTGGCACGTGCACAGTAGGTTTTCGTTAGTTGTTTATTTACACCCCCACCAAGCTATTGAATATCTGTTGTGCATTTCAGCTCCACAAGGATATACAAAGAAGATTGTAAGTAAATAACTCTCCGTCTTTGAACGATGGAGGGTGTTTTATTGTATAATGTATACATTTTAAGCTAATTTTAATTCATACAGTATATATATATATATATATATATATATATATATATATATATATATATATATATTACTCCTGTAAAAACCACTGTGCAGCTATATTATAGTTTTTTATTTATTGACTGTGCAATATTCTGTGCAATATGCTGAATGTGGAATATACGTAAATAGAATAGTCATACCACTACCTCACCGTTGTTCCTTACCTACTACACTTTAACGTAAAAGTAAATCCACCTGTTTATAAGCCATCCGGATTTTACATATGACACCTCAAACCTCTGTGATACTACCTTCTATTTTCTTATTTTTTATTTCTTATTTTTATCTTGTTTTTCATTGTGTGCGATACATGTACACTTGCACCTTAATCCTTATTTATCTTGATATACTGTATATACCTGGATATACTGTATATATGTTGTTTATCTTAATGCACCTTTTTCCTCCTTGTTTGCACTTTCTTTAATTACTATGCCAATATGTGACGAGTGAATTTCTCCGCTGTGAGATCAATAAAGCTCATCTAATCTAATCTATATATGTATATATGCTTAAATATCTCACTTTCTTACAAAAGAAAAGAACTTGGGAGTTTAGAAATGTACTTTTGATTGTTCCTTAAAACTTTGTGTAACAGTATGATTCGTCCTTTCCAATAGTGGTTGTTTGGAAAAACAAGAAGGTCTTCAACATAGTTTTTGCAAAAATCTTTTATCACCTTGTTAGTAGAGTACATGGAGCTAAGAATACAATGTACTCTGAATGCATATAGATTATTTGTCCTTCTTGTTAAACTTGGCATGTGCACAGTAGGTTTTCTTTAGTTGTTTATTTACACCCCCACCAAGCTATTGAATATCTGTTGTGCATTTCAGCTCCACAAGGATATACAGAGAAGTTTTTAAGTAAATAACTTTCCGTCTTTGAACAATGGAGGGTGTTCTAATGTGTATTTTGATTTGACCAGTTATGTCATTTTCTTTGTTTTGCTTTTTCTACAAAATTAACGAAAATGTAAGATTTTAAACTCATTTTAATGCCTTAAATATTTCACTGGCTTACAAAAGTAAATAACATAAAGTTACAATATTTCAATATTAGTAAAATTCTTGCTTTTCATAGCCAAATGTAAAGGCTGGAAATGAACACTTTATTGCATGGCCTAAGTACATAGGTCAATGATTAGTTCCAGAGCTCAAAAATTTTGACAGAGAAGGCCGTCTGTCCAAAAAACACACAAAAGACATAATGCAGTAAGATATGGTATTATAGTTATGATTTGTGGTTCTTATAGTGACTTTTTGGGTGTTCTATCTCTAAACAAATATACCTAGTGGTAGCCTACAGGGAAATAACTGATGCATTTGTGGATTTTATAAAGGAAAGATAATTATATATCTGTCAAATTTCATAGGATTGCATTTTTTAGAAGTTGTGCAATGAAATGGCAGCTTTCTGTCTGTATAATTCACACCTTGATTGTCTAGAGAGGCAATGTGCTTGGTTGCAGTAAAAGTAGAATGTGATAATCCTCTCATGAGGTTTGATTTATAAAAAAAGTGAACGGATCAATTGGCACTCATTGACTGAGTAAAAGCATTGAACTCCCAGCCAGAAGTGTCAAAGTGATCATTACATACAAAAAAGATAGTCAAACCTAGAAAAATAGTAAGTTATTCTGTCCTCACCAAGTACATAGCTGTAGATTGTATACCCTCCTATAATAAAAATGCAGGTTAGATAGAACAGACATAACAGAAATTCATAAATGATATAATATTTCATTTTAATTTTGCCCCTATGGTATGTTTACAGACATGGTGACATGCATGTTAAGATCAGAATTAGCATGACAAAAAATTAGGATTCTTTTAAGTAGAAATAAATGATCTTGTTTAACAAATCTCTTGTTGCAAGTTTCTTACAATTATATGAAACAATGTTGCACAAGTCTTGTCTTAGTTTTTATTTGAATTGCCTTAGTCATAGCATTATGTTCAATAGCAGGTATTTCTGTAAATATAGATGCTTACAGCATTAGAAGTGTAAATCAGTAAGAATAAAACTAAGAACAGATCATGAGATAAACCTTTTTTTCTGTCTTTTGATTTTTGTGTCTAATAATTCGACCTACTGTACATGCTGGGATCTAACATTGTGTATAGAACATAAGAGTAGCTGCCCATGATAGTCAAGGGCTCGGAAGCCCCCTGGAAGCCTCCCTCAGGAGGCCTAGAGGACAACCCAGGACAAGATGGAGGGACTACTTCCCTCAGCTGGCCTGGGAGAACCTCAGGCTTCTCTAAGAGCAGCTGGAGGAGGTGTCTGCTGAGATGGAGGTCTCGGACTCTGTATTGTGACGAGTATGAGTACTAGTACGAGTATTAGATCCATCATAAAAATGTTACACAAGACTTAATTTTTCTCAAAATGTACCTTTTTCCTAGCCTGACATAGTCCTACTCAATTCTAGTCAGAATATGAGTCTGATACTGCTCCATAGAGCTGTGATTATGGGGCGTGTTTCGAACAAACCAGGAAAAAAAAATGCCTCTGCACTCAATTGGATAGACCTACAACCAATAAGAGCAACGGAGTGCGTGACGTATGTTAAGCGACGCATAGTTGTTGTCAACAAAAATCAAATTGTGCAGTTGCACGCCTAGAATAAGAAGATGAGCCTTGATCGCGTTTCTCTGTTCCTCCTTAAAAATTAATTTGCTGTCGATATCTTCTAGAACAGACCTAATAGCAGAATCTACACACCTCAACTCTCCAGCGGCAGCCAATGTTGTTGTCACCCAAGCGTGCTTTGGTGACATGGTTGATTACGTTACTGTTTATCATCTGTCCATCATCGTATAAAGCCCGCCCTGACAATTTGATTGGCCCGCCAGATATTGTGCTAGCATACTCGCGCTACTATTGAGCAATGCCAGACCGAACTTCCCGACCTCAAACGTTGTGGGCGGGACTAAGTTCGGAATGGCACCCAGGCTACCTTTTTCCTTCGGAACTCACTTTTGTTCCACCTACCATACTAACAACATTTGATCATGGAGAGACTCACACAAAATAAGGAACTTTATTGGCATAAAAAATACATCATTGGTGCTCAGTCACCTGTAGAATACTTAGGCACAGAGAATCATAGATATCATGCTTAAGCAGATTACTTAAGATAGGTACCTCTCCCTGAGGGTCTGACACTGGTTAATCACTTTTGGTGGAGGTTAGATGTTAAGTTAGAAGCAAAACACATTACAGACTTTTTCTCAGAGCACCCAGACCTCTGGCCGCACTTCTGTGCCAGACCATCTTTCTGGGTCAAATATTCTCTACATACCCAGAATCAGAACTAAACATGAAGACGCAGCTTTAAGTTCTTATGTTCTAGAAATCTGGAATAAACTCAGAGAAAACTGTGAAAGCACTGGAACTGTAGGGTACTTCAAACTGTATTTCTTTAGAATAGCCTAAGCTGTCTGGCTAAGCTGTCTAATATTGATTAGGTAGGTATCCATTCCAACTTTCATTTTATTTTTTTAATACTTATTTTATTTTAATTTCATTCTAGTTATTCTTTTTTATTCCGTTTAATTACTTGTATTACCTTTATGCCACTGCAATGGTCTTCTCATTTTCTTTTCACTTACAGCAGGCCAAATTGTCATGAAACTGTAATGTGCTAGATGAATAAACTTATCTTGTTTATATAACAGGAGTTGATGTGTTACAAAATCTTGAAACCATCTGAAATGTCTTTTTAGATATGCCAAAAGGTAAAAATAAAATCTTTTGCAGTTTGATATTTTATCAATTAATTTTGCACTGTAATGCTGGGCTTTGGTATTTGTATTAAAAGGTCTGCATGTATGGCATTATATATTCATAAAAAAGAAAATAAAACATGCAAACAGAGTAGGATACGATGAATGAATTTACAGGAGAGGCTCTTCCTTGAACCAGTCTCAATATTGATTTTTCCATAAACCCTAATTAACTGTCTTAGTGTTTTGCTGCACTGAGGAGCATTAGCCCGCTAAGCCCCCTGATACAGTGTATACTGTCGAACAGAGAAATTTGCTATGGCAACATGGAGCCAACATTACGGGGCACCATACTCTGAAATTGCAGGCCACTAGAGATGTTACCCTGGTAACCAAATCCACAAGTAACACCAGGAAGAAAAAAATATATTGTGCACACATAAAAAAGATAATAATGCTGGAAGAAATTACAATGTTTTCTTTAATTGTGATTTTTGTAATTACAGACAGACCCAATGTCATAACTAGGGAAATACAGATTTATTAATTTTTTTCTAAAACTGCAAAAATAAATGATTAAATTCTAAATTTTTTATTTATTTATTCGAAATCATAGTCCATCAGCACTTGATTTATGCCACCAAATATGAGCCTTCAATGGCTTAATTGCATTTCACCCCTATTCATCAGCAGAAATTTAATCCTGTTATTTACACCTTTAGATGCAGGAGTGAGGAAAGGAAATAATGATGGTGTCACAGCGTCAATGTTTGATCTCACACATTGTCATCACCTAGGCATGCATATTCAAAGAGAAAGGAAACATTAAATTACTGTAGTAACACTCCAATTAACGCTAAGTCTAACAAACGCCAGTTGTTGCTGTAAAAAGTTAACACAGTCTTACACATGGAAGGGAAAAGGGTATATAGAACATAAACACTAACACTGCTGGTTCATAGATTAGTCAGCATGGCATTATTGCAAGAAAATGAAGATGATTTTATATACTGATGCAAGGACAGGTCTTTCAAATTCCTTGGTTCTGTACAGTTTTTCCCCTGCTGTGGGGGAAAAACATCAAAAGACGAAGTTAAAAAGCAGCAGAAGTCCAGCTGTGCCTTTGTTGATTGCTTCTTGAGGATAGCGCTCAATGAAACACCTTTATCTTCAAAGTTACTATACTAGGACACCACCATCCTATAAACACTTACTGCAGATGGTGTGCTGTGCAAACAAGCCAGAGAAGCAGACTGTTGAAATATGCTCAGTGTGAAAAAAAAGAAGAAAAAACTCTATTAGTGTGAATTATTTTTGGTGCTAGAGAATGTAAATGTAAATTCTGCAAAACTCTAAATCGTGAAGTCATTAGTTAGGTTCTGGAGATGGCTGCTTGCCACTTTTGGGTTTGAGCAGAGATGCCGCCCTGTGTGTTGACAGAACTCTTCTGCAGAGAGAAACCTGCTGAGAGGCTTGGCCAAGGATAGCGGCGAAGAGAGGGGAGGCTGCGAAATGAACTGTGATGCAGGGTTGGCAGCCAAACCAGGGATGGGATCCAGCAGCTCGTCGTCCACTGTTCCCACTTCACACCCCTCCCCTCATCCTCCCGCCTCTCTGCCACCACCATTAAAGCAGGCAAGGGCACCTGACAGGTGGAAGGGGCGGAAGTGGTGGCGTCCACCCAGATATGAGGCTTAGAAGTCCTAAAAGAGCTTTTTTGCAGTGGGGTCTTGGAGAGAGCTGGCAGCCATGCTCAACAGTGTGAACATTTGTGTGCACATGCAATAACAAAGTTAGAGTGTGTTCTTGAGGCTATAATTTGCAATTTTATCCATCATGTTTCTTGGATTTTTCTATACAGTTTGTTTACACCGGTGTTATCACTGTGCATATGGGGAAAATAATAGCATATGATCATTTTGTTCTGGATTGTATATGTAATAATTCATATCTGGGCATATATAAATGATCTTTTGGCTGTTTATTTGTTTTTTACCACCTGGAAAATCTGAATTGAGTTATCAGACAAGATACAAACTTATGATATTTCATGTTTAGGTGATTCATGGAAACTGGACACAGGATACTTTATGGGTTCAGCAAAACATTCAATTCCAGTTTAAAGCAGGGAGGAAGAAAAACATTATTGACAGCGCAAATATATTTTTTGTGCAGCAGACTGAACTCTGCACAGGTGTTGGAACAGTAAAATCACTGCTGTCATCTTGCTCTGCCATTTGAGGAAAGATATTGCATGTCTTTGCTAAAACTTAAGCTTTCCTTTAAAGTTTATTAGATTTAGAATCTGATTTCACCAGGTATAGCTGTGCTCATTTCATATCTATTTGGAAAACAGCCTAGTGTGCTGTACATGCCAATGTAAGTTTAAGCCTGTGCATTTCTGCTATAGTATGTGTGGAGAATAATTAGGGTGTGGTAGCTGTCAGACAAAGACACAATCTTATGTTAAAATAGCAAGATAGATTTGATGCAGTATTTGTTTATTTTGTGAGAAACCATGATTTGGCTTTTATGTCTGCCGTACGGATTTCCTGCTGTTATCTTTTTTCTACCATGATCTGTTAGTGGGTTGAACAAAACCATGAATGTTAAGTTGTGTCTTTACAAAAATGTATTGTTTTAAGCCAACAGAAGTGTCTTCACATAGATGTGTTTTTTAAATGCTGGGTATGGGGACTACCTATCTATGCAGAAAACTAACATTGGATTGAGTCACTGTAATGTTGGTTGTAAATGGCAGCTACAGTAAATAACAGACAACACAGGCATTACAAAATGGGAAGATCTGCTATTATCACCCTGAACCTTTAACAGTTTCTTGTACAACAAATATTCCAACATGCTTTAACTGGCCTGAAAAGGTAGCAACACAGCAGATGAGAAGATAGCCTTCCCTTTGGCTACCAATCAATATATTATACTCAGAAGATCTATGGGGTAATTTTACTTCCTGGAAAAACAGAGAATACCCAGAGTGTAGGAGGTTTGCAAGAGCCCGAAGCTTTTTCGTATAAAATGTACAGCAACCATTTTAAATAGGCACATGGTATTAGGCTAAAGAAAATAAACCTTCCCTGTGGCTTAGCATTGGTTTTCCAGTGTGTGTGCTGTAAATGAGTGTGTGGATACAGTAATGACAGTGTAGAGTTGAACCTTTAACCCTGGCCCACAACATGCTCACATGCTGACTCCCACTCATTCCCTTTCATTGCTCACTCCAGCCTATCTGTGTGGTCATATAAAACTCATCTTGTGTAATTTCTACATGTCTGCCAAAGTGTTAATACGGTGTTTTGTAAATAAATGTCTAAATGTCTATTTAAAGTCTTTCAGACTGAAACTCCAAGAGGAGAACTGTTTTTATACTAACCAATCAAAGGGATTGTTATAGTGTACACACTAGTGTCCAAATAACCATTCTTCATTCTTCAAACCTGAACTTTTTAGAGTTTCTAATATTCTAATCAAATTTCTTCTAATCTTTTTGTGGCAAATGAAATGAGGTATAACTGGCATGTCAAATTTTGGGGGTTATGTGGTTCAAAGTGGACCCCAAAATTTGTTTATAGACTGTAATTAAAGATGAAGTGTTTTTACATGTTAACACAATGTCCTTAACTTTTCACTAAATGTAAATGCTTGGTAATAGAAATAATATATAATATTATATATTATATATATTATAATATTATATAATAATATGTAATAGAAATAATATATAACAGTAAAAAGTCCCTTTATCGCTTTTAACCTAATCACCAGAGATGCTTTATTATTAAAGAGTGCTTTACACACAAAACCAATTGTTTTTTTTCTTTTTGTGTTCTCTCAGTGCAACTTTTTGTTATCTCTGTTGGAACATGACAAATTTTTGAACAAGGAGGAAAAAGTATGGATTAGAGTACTGACAATCTGCTTTTCAAAATAGTTAAAAATCAAAAGGATCCTTCTATGCCTATATATATATATATATATATATATATATATATATTATTGAAGTAGGCTGAGTGTGTCTTCACCCTTATGCCCAGTCGACTGGCCATTGGAAAAGACATACACAAAAAGAACATGTAAGCACTAATCCATAAATACTTTCTATGTTAGAGAAGGCAGTGATAGACTGGCTTTACAGGTTTCTCTGTTAAGAAAGAAACACAATTTACAAGATGAGCTCTGTGTTAGTTTTCGGGTTAAGAGGATGAAAGAGAGCACATTCAGTTTGTAACATTAAAAGCTCATCCAGTAACTATCTCTAGGAAAGATTAGGGACTAAACATTGAAGAACAGGAGCAACTGTTTAATCTATAACACAAAGCTTTTGATATCTTTAGTCTAACTTCTGTTATGAAATAAGAGAGGACATAAGATTTCAAGTTGGGGCAACAAGTAATGCAAAATTAGAGAACAGAAAAATTGAACAGAGTGAAGAAAAGTGGTCCCTGTGTTTTCCAGCAGCTTAATTTGTTTAACTACACAGATCACTTAGGATAACAACAGCCCTTCTAACTGTGAGCTTCATTGATTAAAGATTTAAGCCGAGTCTTAAAAGTTAACAGAGTGTCTGACTTATGGACCAAAATCTTAAATTCTATTTAGGATTTAAGACTAAGTCAATACAGGAAAGTTTTATATTGAAGAAACATGATATATTTCTTCAATTTTCTTCTGAACTCTAGCTGCAGCATTTTGAATTAGCTTAAGGCTTTTAATAGATTTTTTTTTTACTTTGTGATAATTAACAATAACAATAGTCCAGCCCCGATACAATTATTTCCACAACAAAAAGGAGAAAATACAACTAATTAAGAAAAATAAATACATGTCTAGAGGTGGGCCATTAATCACCAGACTTAAACATATTTATTAATCTGTGAAATTAACTAACAAAGAACATAAAGCCGTTCCTAGAACATTCTAATTTGGTTCTGATAAAAATTAGCTAGGTCAGAAAGATCACATTCCTTTTTCTCCCTCTTTAGGTTAAAATATTTTGATATAGGATATAGCTAGTTTACCTTCCAGACTAGCAGATTTTACCTTTTTTTCCCCCAATTAAAACCATATTTTGCTACATTTTGTCCTCGTTATCCATATTTGTCATTCTTGTTGCCTCAGAACAAACATCTAAAACCTATATATACAGCTCTGGTTTTGGAAGAAATTTTGTCCCTTGTCTCATTTTCATAAATTCACCCACACCATTGCTTAGATGTTAAATTCAGGATACTTGAATCAGTAATGGTTTGAATCACGCTGGCTTCTGTTCCAACCAACATCGCATCATCAGATGATTTCACTGATTTGCATAATAGCAGTCAGGCAGGAGGTGCTTGTCATGTAAAATCAGCTATTTAGAGATCAGGTGCTGAAACCTGCATGGTTTGTCAGAATTATGGGGGATGCACAGATGCTTATGTCTGCAGTAAGGCACCAGACTGTGCTATGCTTGAAATATGGAACATAGGGTGTTGACAAAGTGTCGGTGGGAGTCCCGCTGGTGCTGAAAAGGCTGACCATATGGTTCATCTTGTGATGTGATTTGACGTATCTGCAACCCATGCAGATGCAGAAATTGATTTATTTACACAAGACAAGCAGCCATCATAATGAATAGCTTCATGCAACTGCTAATGTGTATATGAACAACATGATCCCATAAGGCTTGTGTGGTTTTGAATTGTGATAAATGTGTAGATAAATATCTAGACAGACACTGTATGCATTCAAGCTACACCCTATGAGCCACAAAGGAGCAGTATGTTGAGCAAGCACATGCAGGGATATAAAAAAAAGAGTTTAAGTATCAGAGTCACTTTTAGTGGCCAAGATTATGAGCACAAAGAATCTTATTTAAGTCTCAGGCACTCATAGCATACAGGTATTAAGTATGGATATATCAACTTTAGAGGAAAAATCGGTATAAAAGTTACATTATTTGTATGCTCATGCACAGCCAATAATTTAAGGAAAGAAAAGAAAAAGAAGTGCAGGTCTTGGTAGTATGCTTCTTTTGCTTCACACCAGTTTAGTTGATGACTGCTATAAGGTTGCGTTCATCAGAGAGACAGCCAGGGGGATGAAACTCTCTGTGGTGGCTGCTTTTATATAAGAGGTGTGTAGCCTTGACCCTTGGTTAAAACTAAACAATCTGTGTCCAGAATGTTTGAGTTCTGCAAAGATGTTAGCTGCTGCTTTTATGATCCTAGAAGTCTATATGTCCTGGAAGATCAGCCTTCAGTGCAAATTGTTCAATACAGTCTGAATCTATCCTGTTTGCTAATGAGACAAAATATGGAAAAATAAATTAGCACAAGACAGACTAAAAAATGTCTGTGTTAGAGATGACCTGCAGCTCCGATGGTAGTTTATAAATTTTTGGTTTGCAGGAAGTACAATCTCTGCTGGACATTCTTCCAAACATTGTGTTTGGGTAGGGACCATCTCAGGTCCCATAGAAGAGTTGTTTCCTAGAATAAAGGCTAATGCTGAGGCATATTGCATCACCTCCTGTTTTGCTAATGTGTTCAGACTCTCTGTTTAAGCTTAATTCTCTTTTCTGTGATATATCTACCTTTACAAAAGCCTGTTTGGACACATTTTATACTGCTGCTTTTTCATACTGGGAACCCTTTTTGTTTACACTGTTTTATCACTGAAAACTACCATCGCTTCCTTCTCTGTCCCCCCTGATTTTCCCCGTCTCTAAACATCTCCTCTCTTGCTCTTTGTGTAAAGACTGTACAGTATATCTCTGACTATGGAGAATGTGTTAGAAAATGTTTCTTTCATCATTCTGCCATTCAGATAAATTAAATGTTTTGTTGATTCTAACAGAATTAGGAGCAAATATGTTTGGTTGCATATGATTTTATACAATGAGAAAACAAATATGTGTGTGTAAATGTTGTGTTTCCATTGTAGCCTAACAGAGAAGAGTCACTGCCAAACAAGGTTAAAGGATAACTTCTGAACTGATTTCTAATTTTCATAAATGTTGCAAACATTCAAGGTTTACGTTCAATAAACGGTAACATGCTGCTAATAGCATGGTGTAAGTGCTTGTTTATACAGTACGGTCATAAGATCCAAAATCTTGGATGGGCTATGAAATTGTCTCTGTGTGTGCAAGCTTCAGTGGGTGTTAATAGGCAGAAACTGCCAAGCAGCAGAAGGTCAGAGAGGAGATTGGGGTCTCTTAACTGGAAGAGAGCAGCCCCTATATAAACCTGTGAAAAAAAAGAAATGCTTCACCACAGCACATGGGAAAAGCCCCTCAAAGCGGATTTTTAATCCTTAATGCCCCAGCCTGCTTCCATCCTCTCAATTTAATCTCAGGCTCTGCACCAACATACGTATTTTACGGCTGTTTAAGTTTAGCGAAAGCTGTGACCACCTTTTTTTTTTTTTGTTCATTCAGACTAATTACTAACCCTCTGAGGAGGAAGTAGAATTTTTAACCTTTACAAGGTTAATTTCTCATCACTTATCTTCAGCTCAAAATGACTGCTGTAAGAATGAAACATTTTTTTTTCCAGTTTCCATCCATCGATCCATAACAGGTTCAACAGTGGAAGTTACAGTAGATCTCTTTTTAAAACCATAAGATATATAGAGTTAGGTATATATTTTTAATTAGCTGCTTTGCATTTATGTGAAATTTGTTATTTGTCTTGTTTTGATAGCTTCACAGAGATATGGAAGAAGAAATCCAAAGTTTCATCCATCAATAAAACAGGATTATTCATCTAAGTTTCTGTTGAGTTTGATCCACTAACCCTATAGCTGCAGAATATTTTTTGTGTTGATACTGGGTTTGCAACAAGAAATAGATATCTATATAATTTTAACCCCTAACATAAATAAAATAATTTTATGCATTTTTCATTTCAATTAATACTGTTCCCCCATAGATATTCTGTGGAAGTGTTATTTGTGAAAAAATAATTAATTTGCTCAAAAAGTTGTAGCTATGACATTTAAGCATCAACATTTGGTTAAACTGCTAAGACTTTTAGCTCCCTCCTCTCTTTAAAATAAACTATTAAAGAAAGGAGTTACACAGTCTTTTCCTTTATTAACCTAGAATAACTCGTCAGTGTCTGAATTTGCAGTCTTTCTCCAACAGTTTTTATCCAAAACACATACTTGCCCTAAAAAAACAACAACAAAAAAAACATGTTAAATACAAAATATATCTTCTCTAACCTTATTGTAAAGCATACCCAACTTTACGTTAATATGAAATTCAATTGTACGTTTAGCTTTCCTAATAGTTTCCTAATAGTTGAGCAGAACATATTGCTCTGGTCAGATATTAAATCAACACCATAATTTTCTCCTGAATATTATGCAATAAAACAGGCCAGGTTATGTGTGGAGTTGATTACCAGTACATACCTTGCATGAACAAAGACGTTAGTTCTTTAATTAGTTATGTTAAAAACAAAAACAAGTTCTTTCTTAGGACAGCACATTTCAGAAAACAGTTTCTAAAATCCCAGAAGTCCTCAAATGTTCCTCATACTTTACCAGCTTCACCTACTTTTAGCATTGTAATGAAGGCCACTCAAAATGTCTGCACAATTACACAAATATCAAACACAAAATAGAAAAGAAGCTCTACCCAGATGAGCAATCAAGAGGTAGAGCTTAAGTCTTACTGAATTTTCTCCCCAGCTCGGCAATCCCTAGAGATAGGGTGAGGAGTTCAGTCATCTGGTAGATGCTGGGCAGCTGAGGTGGTTTTGACATCTTTGCTGGAAGTGCACTGGTCTCCTTGTCCCCGGTAAAGCAGAAGACAATGACTATGAGCTAAGAAAACAACATACTACTCCATAATCAGTTTTTTGTATCCTTTAGATCAATATTACTTTGCATGTTTGCAGTGACTGTAAATTGGATGGAGCAGCTTCATGTATGTGAATCATATCACCTATTCCTCTAATTGTCTTCAGAAATTTTGTGTAGATAGGAGCTATATAGATAGCAGCTGAAACACTAGTCACTAGATACAACAATGTTCAAAACAAAGTGCTAAGTTCATGAAGCTAAAGATAAGCTTGTTGTATATTTTACATGCAATTCTCTTTCTGGTATTTTGTCAGAATATGCAAAATGCTCAGTCATCCACAGGTGATGGAAATAAGAGTTTAGAAGGTGGCATTAACATAGCATTTCTGCTGCTGTTATTTAAAAACAATATCAGAATAGGTAAGATGTGAATTCATCTAAAGCTGTGTAATGAGCTAGACAACCCATTTGAAAAATAAAAGAAATTGGTAAGGCTATGCTTGTTTTAGGTTCCATGTTGCCTGAATATCATTTTAGCTTCCCCACTCTGTATAAACCTAAAATTGGGGCTGCATATCACAGCTGTTCTGCAAAACCCAGATTCAGGCAAGGAATCGCTTCAAAGAGACAGTATAAAAAAGTGCAATGAGCTTCTATAGTGTTGTTTCAGATGTTCGATATTGGTGCAAAAAATGTGAAAGCTGCATCTACGTGATAACAACAAAAAAATTCTTTACTACAGTCATCCCCTCTTTATCTAAATTGCTAAATAGGTTGAATCAATTATGCTCAATTAAAGATTTTAAAGGTCAAATCTTTTTTCATCTTTTTTCATAGCCTTATTCGTATCGTATAGAAGGATTCAATTCTTTATTAATAAATAGCCACAGCATCTCTTCAAGCCTTAAATCAAATAACAGCCAACACTGGCTTGGTAAAAATAAAACGCCTTTATTTAGAAGAACTTCCAGAAGTGAGATGACAAAAGGCCTGCATAACAGGTATAGCATTTCTGGAGGCTCAGGAGGTCTGCTTTGTTAGATAAAGATAAACCTGTGGTAGATTTTCAGACTATAAATACATTTAAAATTTGCTGTTACAAATCACAGCAGATTAGGGGAAATCCACAGAGCATAATTACATTTGTCAGGCACCATTTATTCATTAAAGTCAATAATAAATAGTTGCAAACAGCAAAAACTTCCCAGAACAGCTGCTTATGAAGAAGAATTCCCCCTCCTCATTGGTTAAACACAGATGTAAAGAGCTACTTCTCATTCTAGAGTCCCATAGTTTATTGCTCTCTAAGTGTAAAAAATAAAAAATAAAAAAGTAATTAGAATTTTAAAAATGACCTTTGATAAAGGTCACATTTGAGGATGCCACATTGTTCAGACATTTTTCCATAACCAACTTCAAATATATTTGTAATAATCTGTTTTGAGAAACCTACTAATAAGGACAAAAAGAACAACAAACAAAGATATAGGCTGAGACCAAAAAACACGAGGATTTGTTAAAGTATTTAAGAAAGATGAGAATGAGTGAAGCCAACAAAGAAATGGATATGGTCACAGTTAAGCTGCTGTCAACCCTACAAACAAAGACAGCCATCGTTTCCACTTGACTACCGTGGAAATTAATTTGGCAATTTGGCTTGCATGAAGTCTTCAAAGGAGCTTTGTTTATTGGTTTCTACTTATTTAATGAAAAAAAAAATGTTTCAGACAAAAAAATCTTCTGCATGCAAATCTGGGAGTTAAATGGTCAGAGGAATTAGAATGTTATTCTTTTTTGTGTGCTTATACCCTGGAGGTATCTTGCAGCTCTTCATTACAATTAACTTCATAATTTGAGTCAAACTTTGTGAAAAGGTCAGGAGGGATGATGGACTGTGGCATTTTAATTAAAACAATTTTTCTGTGTCACGGTTATAAATGAGATTTCGTGTGAAAATCAACTTAATGTTTTTTTTATATATATATTTTAACAGTAGATTTTGCCTGGCACAAAATCTTAAATCCTGGTTGTGCTCAACCCACATTGATCTTGTTACAGAGTTTATTTTCCAAACTGTTTTATTTCTTGCAAGAGAGAAATTCAGTCACACTTATTTACAAGTTGTGCTCATGAGCTGCTCAATTCTGCTCCACATTAGAACTTCAGATTTTTCACCAATACAATTACCAAATGAAACCCAAAAAATTTACCCAGACCTTAAAAATATTGATGTCTTGTTGACCTAGAGTCACGGCTAGTAAATAAGAAAGACATTGTTTCAAAGAAGTTAACAAAACAATCCACTGGACTTTGTTTCCAAGTTTGAAGATGTTTCGCTTCCCATCCAGGAAGCTTTTTCAATCAAAATGTCAGAAATAGTGCTAAGTGCGAGGCTTTAAACAGTAGCCCAACAAAGCATTGTGTTTGTTTAGAAAACATGCAAATTGAAACAGACAAACTGGTCCACCCCTTTGGAATGGGGGTCGTTTGACTTCTGTTGTTAGCCTGCAATGCCACATAAATGTTGCAGAGCCACTTGTTTAATAGTAAGTATCGTGAGTATAACATTTAGTTTATTTACTTTCAAACTAGGTATCTTTATCAGTCTCTAGTTTCATATAGAACCAAGTACTTGCCAGTATTAAGGCCAATTTATGCTTCTAGCAACCATCAAATCTGTCTCTGTGCGTGACCATGCCCCCCAGGGACCTCAAAGAAATCCCGAATCAGACGGTCGCAAACCTGAGCAGATCTCAAGCAGAAGCGCAAAGACAAAAAGCTGTAATTTGTCATTGGTATGCCTTTCCGCCTGTCTGTGTGGTTGTATTTCTTAATTCGGTGCCGGGGTGCACCATTTTAAATACGGACGAACAACTAGAATGGACAACTATGTACTCACAATCTGCTTTTGAAAATAGTTAAAAATCAACAGGATCCTTATAGGATCCTTTTAGGATCCTGGTGATCCTAAAGGGATCCTTAAAGGATAAAAAGGTTAATCAAGGAGGTTCGGAAGTACAACCACTTGTACAATCCCTCAGACAAATTATATGAAAATGCCAATGTCTCAGCCAAAACGAAATTCTCGTTGCTATCCGCAAAGTTCTCGCAAGTTCCTGAATAGGCTCCCCCTTTCACTTTGCCGGTGAACTGCTGTGCGTCCCTAGAAATTGCAGAGCGAGGATGCAGAAGCATACCAGCAAAAATTGTTCAGGACCATAGCCAAGCAACATTTGGTGTGTGCGATTGCAGATGTCTAATCTGCCCTCAAGTTTTCAACTTTGCCAGAGGTCTGCTATCAAGCTCGAGTATAACACTACTAGAGCGAGTTTTACATCACTCATTTTACTTGGTTTCAAGCGAATTGCCTGTAATCAGCCACTAGCTTCATAAATAAATAAGTTGCTTTTAACAGCAGAACAAACTTGTTTAGAAGTTTGCAACCATACTCTAGAATCAAGTGTTTCTCTATTTAAGAACACCAATACAGCATGCTGTACATCACATCACTCACTTATCTAAATTCAAGCCTGTGGCCTGTAATCAGACACTACCTCCACATAGAACTAAACACTTACTTTTATTTTATTACGTATTATTAACACACACACTACATGCAATCCCACCATTATGGCCCTGGTCTGACCTTTTATGGCTTACCACAGGTCACACCATTGTAAGCAAAACACTATGACCGTGCACATAACCTGACCCGAACGCCTACCCCTCGGTGGCGCCGACTCGGACGGGATCCTGCTGCGCCTGGCTTATGGGGCTACATCAGCCCTGGGGATCGTTGCCAACTGCCTGGTGTTCAATCGCGAGGGCTGTCGCAACAGACTGCCAGGGCAGGGCTAAAAGAAAGACCACGGACAGATACAGACTCCATCCGTTGGTGGCCGACCTCCTGTGCTCCCTCACGCTGCCCTTCTGGGCCATGAGAGAGTTTGACGGCTGGCACTTCGGAGGCTTACTGTGCGTATATACTGTGCAATACACTGCAGGCAGTAGCTTGGACGGCAGAACATAGGGGGGAAAGCTAGCTAGCTTCCTGAAAAAACCCCACATGGAATTTGTCTCAGGTTTCGGAAGCATAAGGGGAAAGAGAAAATGAGGTTCCCTATCATTGCTTTTAAAGCTGTATTACAGTGGGGGTTGGTCCTGCTGCATCACAGCTTTTCCTTCTATTTATTGGTCTCACAGGAGTGAAGTAATTTTCTGGAGAGAGGCATGTCTCAGCCACAAAAGGGGGAATTGGTGTGTAACTCAGGGGCTTCTATCAGACTGATTTCTTCAGCAATGTTGTATCACAACAGAAGCTATTAACTTTATAGGATGAAAGAAAAAAATAAAAACATTTAAGTGTACTTATCTGGGAGGAGAACTTGAGGTCACTTGTTACCTATCTGAATAGGTTGAAGACTTAAACTAGCAACCTATGGGGAGACTTATTTATGAATTATCTTTTTTTTTTCTTTAAAAAAAAAAAAATTTAAAAGTTGCCATATTGACTGCATTTCAGTTGTGAACTAGTTCTTCTGATCAGAATAATTACTCTCTTACTGCCAAATCTGTCATCTTTCACCATACAATGATTCAGCAGTTCTAACATTTCTACACCTAATCATCATGGTTTATTCGTGAAGAACACTACAGTAATTACGCCGTAAAAATTCTTATTTACAATCAGGCAGGAGATGTGCTATGGCAGGACAGTAGCTAAGTTTACATGTGAAAAATGTCTTGATTAAACTGAATAGTGTTTGAACTGAGCAAATATGATAATCTGAATGCATAATATATAGGAGCTCAAAATAAAATATTTGGATCAGGATATGTGTTTACTTGAACCAGCCTTTACTCAGGAGAAGCACTCTGGCATGTACAAAATTTTAAATCTTACTAAAGCAACCAAAGAAGACTTGTCATGCTTCTGCTTTGGAAAGAAACAAACAAACATGTAAGTATTTTGGTTCTGACTGTCCTGATTGCCCAGAATGGACCCACGCACATTACAAGAGTGGTTGAGTTGTTATTGATTTGGGTGTCTGTGTACAGCAGCCTCAATTCTGTAAGTGTGCCCCAGGGCAGCTGTGGCTACAATGTAGATTGCCACCATCAGCGTGTGACTGATTGTAGCTAAAAGCACTTTGGAGTTCCCTGACTTAATTAAAAGGTGCTATACGAGTACATGTTATTTAGGTATAGTGGACAATTTTACTCACTTCTGAATAACTGCAAATTCATCCAATGTGTCTTGTCGCTTCTTATGGGAATGCCTATCATAAATGTTTGTGCAAGCCTTCTGGATCTTGCCATGTCGAAATCGCTCAAAGAACTTAACTTAAATCAAAAAGATATTTATATGACATTATATCAGATTCGTCAACCACTGCAAGTTCTCCTACTTAGAAAGATAAGAAACCTCTGTAATTTTCATCATAAGACAAATGGGAAAAAAATACATTTCAGGAAATCACATTTAAGGATTTATAAATAATTTATTTGACATTTCTGGTGGAGAATGAGTGTTTGGTTATCCAGAATCAAGCAAGATGTCTGGCCCTCACAGACCTTTAACTTAAATAGCCAAGGAGGTTGGTTTGAATAGATCAGCTGTGTGGGACAGACGTAAAAAAAATGGAAGACAAACAATACTACTAATAATTTCACTCCAGTTTATGAGAACCTGCAAGATCTTATCCCATGAGGTGAAAATGATCATGATAATTGTGATCACAAAACATCATGGTCCAAGTCCAGTGCAGTCCAAAGGAACAACTACCATCAGTAACACACTACAACCAGAAGTACTAAAATCTTGCAGAATCCTGAGAATGTAATGTGGTCAGATGAAAGTAGGATGTCTTAGTTCAAATTCAATTGGTCTTTTTTGTCTTTTTTGGACAAGCAGTGTAAACTATGGGGTCTCAAGCATCACGCTTTCAGACTATTTTCCTGCAAAAGGGACAGTACAACTGATCCATTTGACCTCTGTCATTGTCCACAAAGGTAATGCTGCAAAGTAATTAGTTGAAAATTATAATTTTCCACTCTAATTTGCAAATGAAAGGGAAGCAAAAAGTTAGTCTGGAAGACTCATATCAGCCTCACCTGGAGCACCTGCTGATGTCCCAAGTCAAGCTTTTTTTCTGCTACCAAATACATACATACAGTAATGAATCCTAAATATTTCTGCACAATTTAGAAAATGTTTAGATTGTTTTTCCACAAACAATGCTATGAACCGAGGGAAAATGGGGTAAAACGGAGAGTAAATATATTTCCTGGAGCTCAGCCAAAAGTCCTGCTTAGATTGAACCTCTGTTTCTAGGCACATCACATTGTCTGCATCCTTCAGTCAGCTCAGTCCATTGTTCTGAGAAGTCAACAGGTGACAATGCAGCTTGTTCTCCATAGCAAGCCACCTCCAGTGAAAAAACNATTTATTTGACATTTCTGGTGGAGAATGAGTGTTTGGTTATCCAGAATCAAGCAAGATGTCTGGCCCTCACAGACCTTTAACTTAAATAGCCAAGGAGGTTGGTTTGAATAGATCAGCTGTGTGGGACAGACGTAAAAAAAATGGAAGACAAACAATACTACTAATAATTTCACTCCAGTTTATGAGAACCTGCAAGATCTTATCCCATGAGGTGAAAATGATCATGATAAACGTGATCACAAAACATCATGGTCCAAGTCCAGTGCAGTCCAAAGGAACAACTACCATCAGTAACACACTACAACCAGAAGTACTAAAATCTTGCAGAATCCTGAGAATGTAATGTGGTCAGATGAAAGTAGGATGTCTTAGTTCAAATTCAATTGGTCTTTTTTGTCTTTTTTGGACAAGCAGTGTAAACCATGGGGTCTCAAGCATCACGCTTTCAGACTATTTTCCTGCAAAAGGGACAGTACAACTGATCCATTTGACCTCTGTCATTGTCCACAAAGGTAATGCTGCAAAGTAATTAGTTGAAAATTATAATTTTCCACTCTAATTTGCAAATGAAAGGGAAGCAAAAAGTTAGTCTGGAAGACTCATATCAGCCTCACCTGGAGCACCTGCTGATGTCCCAAGTCAAGCTTTTTTTCTGCTACCAAATACATACATACAGTAATGAATCCTAAATATTTCTGCACAATTTAGAAAATGTTTAGATTGTTTTTCCACAAACAATGCTATGAACCGAGGGAAAATGGGGTAAAACGGAGAGTAAATATATTTCCTGGAGCTCAGCCAAAAGTCCTGCTTAGATTGAACCTCTGTTTCTAGGCACATCACATTGTCTGCATCCTTCAGTCAGCTCAGTCCATTGTTCTGAGAAGTCAACAGGTGACAATGCAGCTTGTTCTCCATAGCAAGCCACCTCCAGTGAAAAAACAAAACAAAAAACCCTGCTGTGCCACCGTATAGATTAATGAATTCTCCCTACAGGAAAGGCTGCTCTGTTTATAGGTATATGCTTCTTTTTAGTGTTTGGTGTATTTGTCTGCATTTTCAAGATTTATTGCTACTCGGTTTATTTCTTTCCCCCATGAGCAGGAGAAGTTTTAGAGATTCTACCTCAATCCTGACAAGGGTTTAATGGAACTTAAAAGCTACATTTAATTTGTGCTTTTTCACCATAGAATCATAATACCAACATAACTCCCATCTGTCTGCCAGGAGAGTAAAACAGCCATTTGAAATTGCTGCTTACTGCAGTGTTTCCAGTGTGGCACAGCAGGTATCGCTCTGCTTGTGGCTGCTGTATTCCATCCCTGAGTGCTGTGTAGCTGATTTATAAGTAGGAGGGGCTCCTGAGCTACGATCAGCCCATTCTCATCTAAGCTATGGCTGCCTGACAATATCCAGCTGTCCCTGATGTGCCACAGAAGGCCAATGTGGCTCATGTCAGCACTGCTAGTTTATTGCAGTTTTCACTGGGATGTAAACAAACATATATCATATATACATACATCTTCTCTAAGACAGTTACTCATAGTGGCATTTATGCAACCACACATGTAATATGTGCAAATAAAGTAAATTGTTTTGGGAAGTATATATAAAAAGAAAGACATAAACATTTTTGTCCTATCAAGGGCAATTTACCATTTAAAGAGAAAACAGTTTCTCCCTTTTTTTTATAAGAAATAATTTTCAGCATGATATTGGAACATAATTTGAGCTATATTGGCTCACATTACACGTTCAGTTCTACAGTAAGACAAGGTGATATGTTGCACAAATTCAAGCAATGAATTGTAATAAATGAGTTAATTTTTATACAAACAATCATTGTTTTCTGAAGCCTCTACAGCAGCTGCTTCTTCTACCTTATGATATAAAGAGGTTATGTCTAATCCTGATAAACTGTGAACACAACACATTTAAATCAGGCCTGACCTTCAAAACTGCTTGGACGGTATTTAAATCTGGGGACTCAGTATTGTACAACATTAAACTAAATGAGAAAAATCATCTTATAAAACCTTTTTAAGGAAAGAAATGTATTCAATATGAATCAATACCTTTCACGCTAAAAAACACGCTAAACAACACATGCTCAAGCCCCGGAAAGTGGAACTTTTTTAAGGTAAACCCCCTTTTTTATTATTAGATATACATAAAATCAAAACCTGTTAATCTTTCCATGAACTGTTTGGTTTGAAATCCTTATTGCTATCAGTTGTGGCAGTTGTTCCCTCTAAAGGTGGCACTGCTAGTTATAAGGTTTAGAAAGCAATTTAGTTTTTCAGATGAGACAGAGTTTCAATTTTGTTTTCTTGCCCAGTAAATTAAATCATTATGCGAAAACAGTTTTTTCTCTTTTTTTGTTTGACATTTTTCTGTCTTTATCACTTCAGTGTGTTCCTCCTCACTTTACTTAATGTGAGGAACTCGTTGCTGTTACAGAAACAGATAATAGTAGTACATTAGGCCTCATATTTGTAACATGAAAGCATTCCAAAGTAGAAAATGAATTCGGGAAATTTGGCAACAAGCAAAATCTGACTTACAGGTAGATGATTGCAGGTTAGAAAACTCAAGAAGAAAGATTGTATTTCTAATGTCAAACATATGCATGGTTATATTCTCATGTTTCTGCAATTTCGTTCTTAGACAGAGCGTGAAATAAAAGTGGTTTTCCGCTCTGCCAGACCGACAGTGCAGACATTTATTGATTTTACCCATTTAATGCATTCAATATATGATATTTCTACTCCACTCAGCTGAGCAACCAGACTGCCTGACATAAGCTCCTATTTCATTTGTAATGTAGATGCAGTGTGGTGTTAGCTGCCAGCACTTCAACTGAAAGAGAATGTGGGACAGCCTTTTAAATTCCTATCACATGTAGCCACGATTAAATGCACATGTTTCAGATAGTAAAGGCTTCTATTGCATTCACTTCTTTGCAGCAGAATTGTATCGACTGAAATAAACAGGTGTAAATAGACATAGCTCCAATGAAATCAAACGCTGGTTTGTGCAATTTCTGAGATTTTGAAAACAGTCAGGCTGTAAGCACAGTGGGGAAATAGGTGTAATAGAAACGAGCTTCCATCCGGAAACAACTAATGTGAGACAATTATTAGGCAAAGAGCATCTCTTAAACATCTCCATCATTTATCTCCCGCTATCACCAAGAGACGGTTAATGCTTTGTTATCACCTCAGAAGAATTCTTGTTTCAAAGCAATCACTGCACTGCACTATTCTCAAACTGAGGTGTCACTTCTCACATATCAGATTTTAATGTGCGTAAAGAGAATAACGGGGACCATAACATGAATCTAGTTCCAAGTGCTTCTGTTAATATAACATTCAAACCCATTACAGACATTATGAGCAAACCAATGCAACTAGTAAATCATTTTAATCTTGGTATATTGTTTCATTTAAATATTGATTGCTTTTTATGGTGTCTTACCTTTTCTAGGGGGTTGGGAGTTTTGGAGGATGTCAGATTCATTGTTTTGATACCAGAATAGACATGTTTGACTCGTTAAACAACACTAGTGATGATTCTTAATAAAGATATATACAAAGCTTTTTATTATTATTTTATTTTTGTCTGATTAGAGACATGAGTTTAAATATTGTGGGAGGGAAAAGTTCATTTATAGCCTCTGGGCTCCTTAGTGATTCCTAGAAACTGAGCTAGACTCATCTACACAAACATAGATGAAAGACTTTGGTACTTTGACTTTCTAAGCATTCCATTCAGTTGTGTTTTCTTTTTGTGGAATATATAATGCTCATTGTCTCAGAAGAACTTGTATAGCTTGGAATTTGCACATCTTGTCTCATTGGTAACTCACATCTGTATTTATTTTATTGGAAATCTTGTGTAATAATTCACCATATAGGAATGATGCATCATTTGCAAACATAATGACATTAATACTGTATCTAAAAAGTGTTGAATGTATCTACTGTATATCAAGCCCTTTTTACTTTGATTATCCCCCCAAAAAAGCCCCACTGCACAGTTTTATTCTGCAATCAACTAATGAGAGGAGTCCACCTACATCTAAATTAACCTCTAATCAATCCAGTGTTACAAGAGGCTTCGGAGAAGCCAGTATTCATCCAGAATATCAGGCAAAAGCCAGCCAAAGGTAGTCACCAGAGTTACAGTAGACTAAAATCCAGTGAAGGCAGTGCAAGCACAGGAGCACAGGAAGGCAAGAGGAGCACACAGGCTCTTGAACGAGGGCAGGGCTTTCACAGGAGACAGTAGGTGCATACAAGAACTAAAACATGCATCTATATTCAATATGCCACAAATCTGTCAGTTTTTTAAAAATAGAAATGCCTTACAGCTCCATAGATTACTTCCTGACATCTATGTAAACAACGAATTCTTATCAAAAAGTCATGATCGGTTTGGAGGTTCAGCCAGAGTTCTGATGAAAATTAAAAAGAGAGATAATATCTCTCCCATCCTGGCTTCTCTTTATTGGCTTCCTGTTAAATCCAGAATATAATTTAAAATCCTCCTTCTCACATATAAAGCCTTAAATGGCCAAGCTCCATCTTATATCAGATATATGATTGTTCCTTGTGTTCCTAACAGAGCACTTTGCTCTCAAACTGCAGGTTTACTAGTGGTTCCTAGAATTTCTAAAAATAGAATGGGAGGCAGATCTTTTAGTTATCAGGCTCCTCTGTGGAACCAGTTTTAGCCCGTGAGGCAAACACCCTGTCTACTTTTAAGGGTAGGCTTAAAACCTTCCTTTTTGATAAAGCTTATAGTTGGTGTGGCTCAGATTATCCTGAGCTATCTCTACAGTTATGCTGCTATAGGCTTAGACTTCTGGAGGACAAAGGGAGCCCATTTCATAATTCTGCTTCATTCTATCTCTATTCTCCCCCTCTGTTGAATCTGTTAGTTCAATCTCTAACGTTATGCTCTCTCTGCCTTTTCTCATAGTAGCTTTGCCTCGTCTGTTCCTGTTCCTGACCCCATCCTGGAGAGTAAAATCAACTGTGATGCTTCCATCAACACCCTTGTTTATAGATGTTGGAGATCTGCCTGTTCTTTCCAGTGTAGTCCTGTTTCTCTGACTGTGACTGGCTGGATGTGCTCTCTTCATTCTCTGACATGGGAGTTGGCTCAGAGCTTGTCTGAGCGTCAGATGGACGCTCACACTGAGCCTGGTTCTGCTGGAGATTTCTTCCTGTTAAAAGGAAGTTTTTCCTCTCCACTGTCGCTACAAGCATGCTTAGGGTGAGGGATTGCATTCGAGTCAATGAGTCGATGCAATCAACTGGTTTTCCTTAGATGGAAAACTTTGAATTAATTTCACTGTATGATCTGGTGAACTGTAAAGTGCCTTGAGATGACATGTGTTGTGAATTGTCGCTATATAAATAAACTGAATTGAATTGAAATTGTCTTACTCTATTACAGGGGTCACCAACGTGGTGCCCGTGGGCACCAAGGGGCCCTCAAGGACAACATGGGGTGCCATCAGCATCTTTTGAAAACAGAACAATTCACCAGTGGACTAAATCTGAAATGTTATTTTTTACTGAAGCTCTTATTTTGAAGCATTTATGAAGCATTTAATCATATCAATAAATTAGAACATTTGAGGATTTATATGGATTTCATAATGAGAATATCTAAAAGCAAATGAAAAATGAAAAGAAACAATAGAAATATGTTTATTATCTATGAAGTTAAGGTGAACGCCGACTCCTCTAGTTCATAGGTCAGTATTGGTAGCCCGTCCTATGACTCAGTACCCATAAAGTAGCCCTCAGCCTTAAAAAAATTGGGAAACCCCGGCTCTATTACATTTACCTATAGGAGGATTGAGTATATCTGCAAGGATTCTTGGTATTTTAAATTTGACCAAAGTTTCAAGCTCTGTATTGTCTTCACTTCATGACAATCAGAGCACCCACTGAATATATACAAATTTTTTAATCAAACCAATGCTGCATTAGCAGGGGCATTTCTAAAGCCATCCTTCGCTTAATTTGTACTCCCAGTCAAATGCAGATCGGCTCACAGGGGCTCTTTGCAGACATTTGAGCTAAAGCTGTGAGTCTATTAAAAATGTATGGTCTGTATGAATGCATGACCTATATTTTGCATGCAAATAAATAAATAAACAGGGGTTTAAAAGAGATGATGCAAATCTTCAAAAGAGGGCCAAAGGATGAGCTAATGATATTATAACAACAAGGAGTTTGGGTTTCACACTGAGCACAATGGGGAGATCAATCCAGTCTTGCTCATTCTCTAACCTCCTCTCATCTGCTTCCCTCATAATAAGCCTACCTCACACTGCCTCCAGCACAAGCTGCTTGTCAATTGGCCTCTCCTAGTTCAAGTGTGTGCTGTGACTCACCTTTTTCTTTGCACTTCAGGGTAGTGCAGAGAATACCACAGCTTTTCTGCACGAGTGTATTATGTTTAGTCTTTTTTTTGGGGGGTTTTTTTTTTCTTTTTTCTCCTTGAGAATGATCCAGCCTTGGTCTTTTCAATCTTCCCTCATAGCAAATCTGTCTATCTTCCTTTTACGCTTCTCATCTTTGTTCCTCTACCCCATCTCATCTGCCTCCACCCTGTCGCATCAGTAGATTTCTTTCTTGGCCTGCCATTCAGCGGATGTCAGGGACCATATCAGTGAGAATAAAGGCCACTAGTTTCTCCTGCTTGGTGATGAACTGTTGCTGTCTGAATGATGCAGCGTCCAAAAAAGAAAAAGAAAAAAATCACTGAGAGAGAAAAATAGAGAAACCCTTTACAGCTGCATCTGATTTGTGTGCGACTTTTTCTTCCTTCTTTTGCTGAACTGCTGTAGTCAGAGAAGTGAAGCCATGAAGCAGCAACGCGGAAAAGAACTAAAGGGGTTCTGAGTCAAAGTATTAACATCAATTTGTCATTTAGATCCTGTACATGAAAAGGTCACCTTGTTATCTCTCCAATGGACAGTGGCTGACATTAGTTTTCAACCTTAAAATCCACCCTTATACCACTGACCTCATGCTCTCTGCAAAGACCATCTTAGACATAACTCATAGCATACAGCATTTCGTAGCCTGATGTTGTTTTGCTTAAGTGTGTGTGGAGCTTTATGTTCAGGCAAGGCTGTTGGCTGTTTATATGAAGCAGAAGAGTGTAGCCATGCTGAAATGCCTAATTGGGAAATATAGTGTACAACTTGATTTGATGCACCAAGCAGCTCATTTCCCTTCACATGAATAACTGCAGATTTATGCTCTAAATACAATATTCAAATTCAAAAATGATTCCTATTTATGATAATCTACACACTCTGTATAGTTGTTATAGTTTTTTGTAAACTGCACAGTTCACATTGCACCTACACCCCCAACACTCATCCCTGCGGCTCTTCTGTGGCTACAGCCACAATATTGGCATCACAGGGCCATTAAGGCGATTTCTTCTAAATGAACTTGACAGCAAAGCCAAGGCGTGGTTATATGGGTGGACATGCAAATCAATATTTCACATCGTCAGATGCTGGTTGGTGGAGCATGGGGACAGGATGAAGAGATGCAGCCAAAAGTGTGTATGATTTAGACTAAAAGTGAAGGCAGGAATGTCCTGTTGGTGGCTACAGCTTCATCACACTTACTGTGATATGCAAAGTGTAAATGCTCATAAATGTTTTTTTCTTTTTATTTGTTATTACAGCCCAAAACATCAACGTATTTCATTAAGATGTTATAAACACAAATGTATATTTATGAAAGAAGAAGGAAATAAGCAATTCAGAAATCAATAATTCATTATTTTGGATAAAAAGAACTAAAAAATAAAATTTTGCTTTTTTTAGATGGTGCAGAGGTGGGAGATATGGAGCCATCAATTTATCTCTATGTCATGCATTTGTTCTGCCCAGCCACTGAACTAGGTAGATCCAATCTGCACAATTTCATCCACTGTGCAGATCGGACTCACCTGGTTCAGTGGCTGGGCAGAACAAATACATGATATAGAGATGACTTGATGGCTCCCACCTCTGGGCAGTCGTTACAAAAACATCTCTCTGTGTTGTTCTCCAGTCTCATGTTTACAAGTTGAGCCTGTCCTCATGAATGGATTTCCATGTGAAGAGCTGCTTAGCCCCTCCCTGCCAAGAGAAGCATTGTTTTGGAGCAAAATGGTGGAGAGCACATGCCATGGATTAAAAATCTTAGATTATTATTTGCTAAAATTAAGTGCTCTTACTTACAGGAATATAAAAATTTCTGAGTTGCTTTCTTCATCACTCTACATGTTCCTTCTGAAAGGTAATGCCGATTTGCTATCTATTCATCCTTTAACCTTGATTTTACAAACTGAAAAAAGGTATTCAAGCACTATTATTCTTCATTTAGAATTCAATCTCAATTCAGGCAAGTTGCCTTTAATTCGTCTGGTGTTAACTAATGCTTAAATATATATACACATTGTCATTTTCACAAATGACTTGCACGACCATTGTGCAATCACTACAATTCGGTAATTTGTCTGAGCAAGGCTTTCTTCAGTACCATCTGGAATTTGACTGGAGAAAACTTTGTCTCATAAACAATGCTTATAGTGCTCATCTAATAATCTCATCTAATCTCATCTAATAATAATAATAATAACATCTTTTATTTAAAACGCCTTTCAAGAAACAATAGAACAATATAAAAAGTGTAAGTGAATGCATAAAAACAAAACAAAAACTGTTATAAAAGTTTAGATAAGAGTACAAAATACAGCGGTGTAACAGATGGAGAGAATAATGTCAAAGCTTCTGAGCAAGTTTGAACAGGTGAGTTTTGAGGTGACATTTAAAGAGAACATAAGGATTGATATAGGGTTTGGAGGGAGGAAGCATAGCAGCTAAAAGCTGTTATACGATTCTGTTATATCATCCAGTGATATAACAGAATCACTGGATGATAAGAAACACTGTGCTGTTCTGTTCATGGATTTGTCAGAGAATTTGTTTAATATCTCCGAGTTTTGTCTGGTAGAATACATTGTGTGCATTTAGCAGGGTCCTTCTCCACAGTTATGTCCATAACAAAGAGGATTTCTTACAGCCTTACTCTAGGTTGTTTGTTATTGTTATTAATCATCTTTGTCTGAACTTAAGGCACCCAATGTATCATCTTTATGCAGGGATGCTGTTCTCTACAACACCCCCAACTCAGTACCAAATTGCTTCATACTGTTTAACACCATTTAGTAAAACTGGACACAACTAAATTGGGTACTGAATTCTAAGAAATCCAAGCTCATGCTGCTTTTTTAAAGGCTTGAGTGCAACAAACTATCACTCCATGATTTACAACTAATCCCAGGAAATTCAGATTAATTCTAATTCAAATTAGGTAATATGCATCTCATTTCATCTTTCAAACAAAATGTTTTATTATTTGCCAAGTTCTGCTCAATTTCAGATTTTCAGATTGTCTGCTTGTTTCCCGCCTGCATCACCAAATTGACACTGTTTTTATTCGGCCCAGTAATTAAAAAACTTTTGGCCCATTGATTAAAAATATTATTTTTTTTAGCATTAATGTGATGAAAGTGGGAATCTTATTGTCAATCTAAGACAAACACACGCATTCATATTTCAAGAGATTATTCAATGCTGCAGCAAGAGAGGAGCAACTGGTGGATTGGATTACATCAAAATAGTTGCCTTCTAGTAAAAACAGCTCATTGTCATCAGTGTAAAAATATTCTTGCTCTTTATTTGCAGGACTCCAACTCCTGAACGTGTGAATCTACTGTTCCCTTTCATCTATTCATAACATACAAAGACACGCATCAATGTGATGAACATGTGAATCTGATCAGTTTATGCACAGGTGAATCAATATCGCAGCAAGAGAGGAGCAACAGGTGGATTGTAAAAAAAGTTCTTGTCATTTTCTACTTACTGTGTTACTATGATGGTCAGATTTCAGGAGGCCACAATTAGTATTTGTTATGGATTCTCCCACATGAGCAGTGAATTTCTGTAGCTACTTTGGGGAGGCTTGGTTTATTCTCTGATTAATGCTTTATTTTTTCGGCCTTTAATTTTAGGACATAATCCGCGTCCTTGTTGTTTCATGGTCTTTCCCCTTTCCCAGTTCTTCAAATGATCAGGGCTCTGAGGTTTCGTTGTATTGTAGCATGAAGTAGCCTTTACATGTTGTCCTTCTTCCAAATTCCCCTGTATTTAGCTTCATACATCTTTCCTCAAATTTGCTAAGTTCTTTTTATCAGCTAAAACAATCCTGACAGCATGATCCTCGAACCATCATGATTTACAAGATAGTTTAGACGTTAGCACACAGCTTCAAGAAATACAGCAATAAGCCTGGACTCTGACTTGAACCATCCATCCACCCATTCCTTCTCTGTCACGCTTATCCCTACTGGGGTCGCCAGTTGTGCTGGTGAAAAAGGCATTCACACACACACTCACACCAATGGGGAATTTAGAGAAGCCAATTAACCTCACAGTCATGTTTTTGGACTGTGAGAGGAAGCCAGGGTATCCGGAGAGAATCAGGCTTGAACCTTCAGGGACAAATAAAGAAAATAAAAAAGTTGGCCTTCTTTAGTAGGAATGATTACTGTGATGGTATCTTCACGTCTGCCTTAAATTTTGTTAAACAGCTTCAGTTGATCCAGAATGCTGCTGCCCGCCTCCTCACCATAAGTAAGAAATTGGAGCACCTCACACCACATCTAAAGTATTAACACCGGCTCCCCATATCTCAGAAGATATACAGTATTTTAAAATACGTCTCGTCTATAAATCACGAAACCAGGCTGCATCAACACTGCCAGGAATAATAAAGAAGTTTTTTTCTTTTTAAATACACAAAATGTCTTTTTGTTCAGTTATTACATTTTAGTGGATATGCTAGATGCTGTGAAATGCACTGAAATGCCATCTGCAGTGTGCTCATACTGCTGTGCATACGGTAGCTGTGTGCACTGTCAACCAGCTATCAGTGCAAACAAGCAGACAGAAGGCACATACTGTAGTTGCACATTAGCAATCCCTAAATTGTTGTGTTTAAGTTTTACGGAGCAGTTTAGCAATGTCTCACAGCACTTACAGTGTTGATGCAGCCTGGCATACGTTGAACAGCAAACATGTCACTCAGCGATAAATTATGTTCCATGCAAGGTCACCTTGTGTAAAGGTTGGGAAGGATGAGGAAATGAGCTGAGGGTGTAATTCATCTCTGCATGTCAGAGATATATATCACACAGAGGAAATTGAAACACATGCAGTTTAGGAAGGTAATAATGTATCCGGGCTTAACCCAGATGTCTATATTTATTAGCCTGTTAAACTACACAGCTAAAAAGGTGTCGATTCCTGATATAAATATCAACTTGAAACTTTTTACTGCATTGCAGCAATTACATTTCACCACCTTGTGCAGATTTCTCAAAGGGGAAGCAATACAAACCGCTTTAAATATTTCTTTTTAAACCAATTTATGCAGATGCAGTGCTGTATATCAACCAGGGCATGAAGCTGGTATCCTCTTATTGGCACAGCTAATTCTCTGTCCTTGTGTGACTTTCAAGTCCAATCCATGCTCCCTCAAGGATACATGTCTTAGCATAATATAGTCGGCTTAGGAGTCATTGAGATGTGGTCCCTCTGCTCAAACAGACAGGGTCTGCCAGGCAAGGAATCCCCCGCCTCCCTAAGTTCAGCGTGTTGCCAGCTAAGTGCCAACTCTTTGTTTCTCCAGCCTTGGCTATAATGACTGCTTATCCTTTCATTTTCACCTCTTATATCCTTTAAAAAAATAAGATACACTAAGATAGCACTTTGACCACCCTCTATTTTACAAACGTTTTGCAATGATATTTTGTCACTATAGTCCATTTTCTTTTCAGATTTTTAATTTTTTATTTATTTTGCCAAATATGGAGAAAAGCAAGGTCATCCGCCTTCAATCCAGTCCCATCTGGCACTAACTCCACTGACAAAAGTGTCCAAGAGAGCGGGATGGTTTCATGCTTGGTGCACAATTTGTCCTGTTTACTCTCCAGTCCATTTGCATCATAGTAGAGCTGACTGATATCACCAGTGAACCACAGTCACATTATGTTATTGTTTTATTTTTGTATTTAGAGAGGATCTCCTAAATCCAGAAAATCATGCACTAATGATCACTGGACACATGAGCACTGTAGGCAAGTTGACTCATACAGATGCTATTCAGGTAACAGGGCCTTTCACAGATGATTTCCATCTGAACTTAGGTCCTCCTGATTGTACCTCTACAGTGTTGGACCTACTGGAAAATAGTAACTTGTTGTTTTTACCTTCAAGCGTTTAAGTTTATTATATGTATTCAGTGTGGAAAACTATTATAAAAAGGTTTTAAACCAAGTTAACTGTAATCATAAACCTCTGCTGCAAATGTGTGCAACCCATTCTGCCAGTATGGCAGTGCTTAGACTTTTCTTATAACATTGTACGAGGCTAAAGCATTACAGAGAGAAACTAACTGACTTTACTGTACTTCTTTGTATTGTCTTCGAAATGATCCAGTTTACCGAGTCCTCTCTTATGTTCTCTTGTCTTCCAGTCTCCCCTTAGGTTTTCTAAATGAATTTGGCAGACAAGGGAAAATGATAACTGATTGAAAGACCTTAAATGCAATGAAACAGTGAAGCTTCAATCATTTTACAGTAAATAATGAGCAATGATTCAGAAAGGCATTAAAATGTAGCAGCACTGGAGTAAAATGAGTTAGCTCAGATAACACTAGGAGGCCTGGCTACAAGGTGGGTTCGAGCTACAGTAAGAACAAGGGGTCATGAAACTCATAAAAATGTGCTGCCTCCGTGTACACGTTACCAAGATGATGTAGTCTTGTGCTACCAATCTGTCTGCTTAAACTTATCACATTGACTCTCAGAACAAAAGGGGAAAGGAGAAGACCAACACATAGGCAGCCACACACACTATCATTCACACACACACTTTATGAAGTCAGCTTTCAGTTCAGAACCCTATTGACATAAAAACCAGATTAAAGAGTTTCTATCAAGATTATGTGCCTCACCCAAGCTTAGATTACCTCAATTAGCATCAGATAAAAAGAGGGAAAAGGGGGGAAGTTATTGTGTTGGCTCGGTGGAAAGGAAAGGAAAATTTCCGGTTCAGTTTGTTTCAGGAACACAGACCCATCATCCAACAGGCAGCTCTTGCAGAGACTTGAATTATTATGATACAAAACAACAAAGGCAGATCTGCAAGGGTTATTTCATCAGTTACAGCACCTTTGAGAGAATGTCTCCTCAGAGTAGTGGCTGATAACTCTGTAGCAGCATTTTGGCAAACAGCAGTCGGGTCCGGCTGTTCCCTGCCGGCAAGCAAGGGTCGACCAGCTGAAAAACCCAATAATTTGATCTCATCTACTTCAGCAGGCAGGTTCACAATGAAAAACACTACGTTCAGCTTGATTTGCAACCTGTTTACCAAGCAAAGCAGAGTTCTCAAGTGGAAAGGTGACCTATCAGACCCAACGGGCCTCAGGGAAAAGAGGACTAAAACTTTGTGCAAGGGATTTTAAAGGGACATGACGTCAGAGGGGTCTGCTTGGGTTGAGGTCGTGGAGCTGGTGAGGTCAGAGCTCCCAAAATTTACCGGGACCAGGTACCCGGAAACATGAGGTAGGGCCTGAAAAACACTGAAGGGCAGACAGGTCGCAAGGAAGGGAACTATATGGGAATCTTTACGTTATCGGTCATAGAGGGAAGCCATAATTCTATTATTCGTAGTACATAGTAGGAACCCATCAAGGAGAAAGTTGATTTTAGTTCACCAGTTGCCACATGGGTGAACACTGAAGCAAAGAACTACTGACTGCCAGCTCCCAACAGACTCCTGCTGATGGCTTGATGATTAACTGGTATGCAGAACTCCACCATCAATGTACCTAAGTGCTCTGGGCCATTGATACCCTCTATTGGGTACCTAGGGCCAAAACCAACCACACAGAGCCAAACAGACCAATTCTGAAAGAGGATTCAAATGGTTTTATCAACAGCAGATGTGATAGTATAACTTATAATGCTTTTATTGAACTTCATTTAAAAAAATTATATTTCTATAATGTGTAGCAAAGCCTGAACAGGGATGTCTGAGGAAGCTCAGGGCCAGAATGGCTGTAAAAAAAACTACAGCAGTAAAAAAATAACTACAATGCAACCTGTTTATCCCTGGAAGGTAAAAACTGCACCATAATCCAGTCATGCATCCTGAATATGCCTGCAATAAACATGTTAATGTCCATGAAATGTTTCAAGTCATGCTGCAATCATATCTGTCTGAGTAGATTCTTAAGATACAACTCTGTGAAATTACTTCTGTTAGCAAAAGAATTTTAATGTTCAAGAACTCCAGTGATGTCAGACAGACTAAGCTGAAATTCCCTGACAGTTTTTTTATATGTTTGAATATATTTACAGATGTATTATATGTTGTTGTGTATTTATGTTACATAATCTTTATCCCTGCAAGCAAGTATCTAGTCACACCTGATGAATAACAGAGTGACCTGATTTCTTGTATCTCTGGAGACATCTGTGCCGATGAAGGAGCACGGTGCACCAGGCCCTTCTCCAGCTTGTCATAGCTTCAATCCCGCCTTTGGAAATGCTCTCCACAGGGAGCAAATCAGAAAAAGAACTGTGGTTTAACCTTCTCTGTCATTCTATTTCTGCACTATCTGTGAGCATATCTTTCAATCCACCCGGATATTTTGCTGTCTTTTCTCTCCCTCCTGCTTGAAGACAAACTCCTTCCCCTTTTCTTCCACTTATGACTCCTCTTTTCATCTTTCTCTGCTCCCTGCCTTGTTTTAGCAGCAGCAACAGCCGCTCTCAGAGCTCTGGGACTGTGATTAGGACTAAGCAGAACTGGCTGTAAGACAGAGACAAACTCAGAACTGGGTCATCATTGTTTCTGTGTGTGAGGACCTGCTCCGCAGATAAAAAGCTTGATGACAAGGGTAGAAAATGGTGTTTGGTGCAAAACTGGTAGACGTTTCTGGGCTGCAGAAAAAAGACACATTGAAAATGCAACTCAGACTTTATATAATATGAGTTGAATAAAACATATTGCTGGACTGCTTCACTAACTCCTACGCACTCATTAGTTTTAGCTGTGGGATATACCGTGGTCAAGCTAAAGGACAGTGAAAAAATGTCACTGAGAGGTTTGCTGCTTTCGAAGCATCGTCTTTGCTTCTTCTTCCTTCTGCTGTTGCCTTGATGTATCCTCCACCCCTTTAGCAGACACTTTGACAAGGTCTGTCCCACTGGCCAACCATTCAGCACTCATCATGCGCATCATTTCCTCTTATCATTCCCCCTGGTGTGCTTCTCCCATCTTCTCTGGCCGGCTCACTCACCATCAAACACTCCTATATTTACACTTTTATTTGGGCAAAGAACCTGTGTGTTTTTGCCTTAGCAGTGGTGTAGTGAGCAGGAACAATATTGTTTTGAGTTTGGGGTTTTCGCTTGATGGATTGTAGTGTCAATTTAAAGCAAGGAATCTACAGGGGCATCTTTTTGTACCACAGACGTTTTTCTTTATTCCTGCACAAATCATGGTGAAAGCAACAGGTACAGTGCGAAAAACAGATTTTGAACAAGTATTGACAATGTTTGTTTTTCTTCTGAGTAAATATACCCTCAATTTTATGCCTATTCATTACAACTCAGTATGACTTAAACACCATAATTTACCTGGGTATTTTTGCTATCCTCGTGAAACCCTTTGTGAATGGCATCTTTCCACTTTATGATAGCTACTTTCAGCAATTCATGCACTATTTCATAAAAGCTCACATGATCTATGACAAGTTCCTTGAACACTATTGTATTTATAAAAGATGCTGGGAAGCAGAACAGTTCCAAGAGGATCTCAACTCTACAGTTAACTGTTGGTAGGGTTGTGGGCATAGCACATAAATGTGGGGTGATTTTATTTGCAATGAGACCCAAATAGTTCAATTTTAGACAAATCTGACCACCTAACACTCACTGGCCCCTTTATTAACTACACAGTGCTAGGATTGGGTGGGACCCCCTTTTGCCTGTAGAAAGGTCTTAATTGTTTATGGCATAGATTGCAAACCAATTGGGTTGTGCCTTTTGAAGCAAGCGAATTGCACATTCAACTAGCAGTTGAGACCGGCCAGAAAAGAAAGATGAGGTTCGTGACAATTGAGTTGGTAATAATGAAATTCATCAAATAACATTAATGATAATACTAATTGATATATTTACAGTGAGCATCCTAGCCTATCTCTAAATGCTATAAACATAAGTGGAATAAAATTTAAAAAAGAAAAACACTTTTACTAAATTGGGGGAGAAAAAAATCCCTGTTGTGTCTCTTTGGAGTCTCTTTCTGTAAATATTTTTTCACAATATTTAAGTTAAGTCCTTTTTATTTATTTGGTTTAATTGTACAAAGATTGTCTGCAGCCCCACTGCATTGATATGCTCACTTTTCTATATATATATATAATTCTGTTGTATTTGAAAGTCCAAATATGTTTACATGCCCACAGAATACCTTTTCATGCTCTAATTTTTCCAAACATCTCCTTTATTATCAAACTTGCGTGTCAGTTTGTACTTGACTTCCTAAGAAAAGAAAACTAAAGGAAAAACTACAAAAGATGCAAAACTGCTGACACATTTCAGTTTCTGATTTTGATAATGGCTTTGCAAGTAAAACTTAGATTTGGATTGCCTCCGACCCTGAATTTGCGTAGTTTGGTCATTAAAATATGATCTGCATATTAATGAAGGCTCTCATAAAAAAAAAAAAATAAATAAATTTGCATGTTTCATGCTATCTACTGAATAGCAAATGAAAATACCTTTGCACCTGCTTTGAAAAATCTGGTCGTTCGTACACACTCGTTTGTACCTGTGTCAGGAAACACAAACCTTATAAAGATCAGGGCCTTGGTCCTAGAGAAATTTATGATAATATGATTGTTTTTTTCCTGGGCTGTCATATGAATGTTACCCATGAGAAAAGCCTTTCTTAACTCTGTTCCTCAGGAAAAACTTCCCCACATGCACTAGAACGTACAGAAGACCAGAAACAAGTTCAAAATCAGTGCAAACATCGTCTATCTGAAAAAATAAACCTGCCAAGATCTCGAGACTGAGCTTTTTGCTTTTAACCAACACGAGATGCTTGTCTTTGTCATTACAAAGCTTTTACTGAGACAATCAGTTAGTGATAAATTAGCTGATATAAGATCTCAGCTAATGTCTCAGCTCTCTCTGGCCTTTTGACTCTTCCAATGGCTGTGTGTACCTTATCTCACATAATTAGACAAATCTTCAAATCTTGGAAACCAAGTCCAGTGGATTGTTTTTTAAACTTTTACGGAATGACTATGACCTGGATTACTGAGAATCTTCATCAGCATAATTAGACAACAATTTACAGTTGATATGCAAACAAGTTTATATTCATTACTTGCTTTCTCTAATTTTCTCACATCTGATTGCATCTGAGTAAGTTCATACATCAAGAAGAAAATATAATTAAGTGCCATCTTAGCTGCTCCATTAAGTGCCATTTATTAGTTTTTTCATTTACCTCAGGAAAAAACCTTTAAACTGCCACTTTGACTTTGTGGTATCAAATGTAAAATTTTGTGTGTATCCATATGTCATTCTTGCATTTTTCTGATGGGTCCCTCAAACATTTATTGCGAATTAGAATCAGCATTGCTTGGCCTACTTTCCAGAATCATCAAGGAGCAAATAATCAGCGACGGCTAAGGATTTGCTTGGCAGTCTTTCACACATGGATTCTTGTGAAGTATCTTTCTGTGCAAGTGATGGGTTTTACTGAGAAACTTCTTTTGAGAGTGTCTGGTGTTTTCTGTGCTGCTAACAGGGCAAATGTAGAGCCCTCTGTTGCCATCTAGAGCATAAACACTGTTACTAATGATGGGTCAGGCTGCATTGGAGCAGACCTGAACTGTTTTCATTCTGTATGTTGAAAAAGATTGCTCTTATTTCATTCTTGTGCAAAACTGTCATAACACAGTCCTCTGACTTTTCTTTCTTTTTTGATACGCTCACCCCACACAATGCTGAGATAATGCCAGAAGTTGCCTATTTGTTGTTCAGAGAGTGGGAGGATATTTCCTCTTATATAAGAAAAAACAACGCCAACCTAAATTCGAGACAAAAGCTCATTAGAGTTTTAAACATTTTTCAGTTTCATCTGACTTGGGTGTTCTATAGACTTTCAATGATAATTAGCAACTCTGTAAATAATGGGCTTTTCCAAACACTGAAACAGTTACATGCATTTTAAAAACTGAGAGAACTGAAGTTTCTTGGGTTTATAATAACTGCAACAGCAGCACAACAATTCATATATGTTGACTGTGAATGATTTGCTGAGGGGCCTGGATTCAGGAGGAGTTTGGTGCCTGAGAGAGACCTAGTTTTAGTGCCTTGAATACCAAATACAGCACAATAAATTGTTTTATAGGAACACAGTACCTTTAAGCTTTACATGTTTTCCCAAAAGTCAAAGAACTAGTCTTTATTATTTCTAATTAGTTCTCCAAACAGGACCCCAATTCTGAAGAATGTCTTTATCAATGCAAAAAAGACTATTTAATAAAAAAGTCAAATCAATATAAGCTTTCGATAAAGTTTGGCTCTGGGTTATAAGGTTTTAGTCATATATTTATCTGAAGAAGTTAAAAAAGTCTATGTTTTAGTTAAAACCTGGAAGAAAGGTATGCTAAACTTAGCTCGGTCAGTGGGAATAGTAGTTAGCTAGTCAACTGGAACAACCTTAAGTTGTGCTTAATATTTAGGACAGTGTGAATTTTTATATAGTGTCATAATGAGCATATTTGAATCTCAGTTGTTCTCTCTCAGTTGATCAGCCCTAGGTGGTGAGTTGCACTTTGCATTCCTAAACCAACCTTGTTCTTGTCATGATTCTGCACTTTTTGGTTCTATTTAAGTTTTCTTTTTGAGCTTTTAGTTTCACTTTGATTCATGTTTTTCAGTGTTTTCTAGTTTTATTGGTTTCATTCCCATATTTTGGTGTTTTCTTATTTTATTTCAGTTCTTATGTATTTTTGTTTGTCCTCTGTTGCCCTCTTGCATCAGTTTCCTTTCCCCTAGCCCCAGATTCTTCTGTCCATACCCACTCCCAATCTGGTGATTAGCCTGATCTTTGTTCAGTCTCCCATTTATACTCCTCCTCTTTCGTTACTGTTTGCTGGTTCCTCGCCGTTTCTTGGCTCCTCATGTGTGTATGCCAGTACGTCTCCTGGATTTTGTTTTTCTGTATTTTGTTTGTGGGCTTGCTTCTGTTGTCCTTTGGATAATTAAATCTGCCATAAACCACCTTAGCTTCAGTCTCTGCATTTGGATCCTCTTCAACCCTCCACACAACCTGACAGTTCTTATTTTTATTTAATGCATTTGTAAAACTTCTTAATGCTGCAAGCATACATGTGCTTGAATATATCTTTAGTTTTTCTTTGTTTCCTCTTGAGCTCAGTAGCTCTATAACATAGTTATATTTGTGAGTCTCACAAATGGTCCATGGTCTTGAAAGTAGCTTATCAGCATCATTCTTTTCCTTTGATTTATTTCTTTTGTTATAAATCTTCCTTGTTTTGTACGTCTGCACCACATTTCTGGGGTTTAAGATGCTTCAGCCAGAACTTGCTGATTATGTGCCATTATGATTTCTCCTATTTTCATCTAGCGTTAATTAAACCTTTTATCTGATGGCGACATTAGCCATTATGCTCTCTGTATATCAGAGAATAGATGAAAAATGACAACTACTTTATGCTGACCCTTTTGATCTCTGCCTGCTGGCAGGGCAATGTGAAGCATTTTTAGCAGTATATTTATCTAATCAACGGCACACCTCAGACTTAATCCTGATGGCCTTTCCATCATCCCTTTAATTAAGCAGTGCAATAAGAGTTAAACTGTCTCTCAGCTTCCTTTGAATAGTTGCCCTAATGTCAGATCCGCTCCTTAATACGTTAATCTTGGATATTTAAACACACATCAAACACAAAGTATAGCCGTAATTTCTCTTAGTTCTACTAAGTGTACTCTGTGTTTGATGGTGTTGAATAGTAAATATAACAAAAGGGAGCTTAACTCATACTTATAGCTCTGACATGTTTTGGCAACTTGGAAGGAAGAAAATTAATGTAATCATCTGATTTTGTATCTAACAACAAAACGTTGACAAATTATTTTGCTAAGAAATGTGAAAAACCTGGGCATGGCACATGATGCAGCAGTATGGTGCTTGATCCACTTATGGAGGCCTGATCTCCTCAACCGAGCAGCCATGAGCTTCAAGCCCTAACCCGTTGAGTCCTGTGTTGCTTGTCTTCCCTTTCCTCTCTATCCATCCCATTTCCCAACTACTTACTACCTAAATAAAGGCCTCTAGTGTCATTAAATAAAATAATGACAAAATGTAGAAAACTGTCAACATAATATGTTTTCAATTAATTATTTAAATTATAGAGACCTCTAGTAACTCCTCTGTCCTTTTAATCTAAACTTGGTTTGTTCACACAAATCTGCCCATTGATGTTGACCCTGAATAGAATTTTGTATTAAATGTACAAATGCCTAAAGAATGGTTAAACTTCTCTTTCAATAGCAAATATAGTATTTAGCATCCATAAGGTGCTTTCTACATGGAATCTTTTGCTTAGATATCAAGGCAGGAAAAAGCATTTTTCGTCCTACAATTACAAATACTGATACATGATCTCTAGTGCCTTTCATGAAACAAAGGGTGGCACTGTTAAGCATGCTAAATGATTTATGATAAGGTGGGGCTAATTCTCTTTAAAGACACACCTTTTAGAATACACAGAGTTTCTTTAACAAAATAATTTAAAGCAATACTGTTGATCTCTGCTTGTCTCCGCTGTATGATTTTGGTGGAAAATAATCCTAAATGTATATGGTCAAATGAATACAGAAATTGCTCCCCAGACTTAACTTTATTCTTTAGCCATTTCTTTTAATCTAAAAACATAAATCCTATTAAAAAAAAAATTAGGGCATGTGCTGAAGATGAGAGTAAATAAAAGAGAACTCTGGATCTTCTATAGAGATTTTGCAAAAAGGAAAGTTTAGATAGTTTTCTCTCTGATGGTGCAACCTTGTGAAATGTTGTAGAAGAAGAGTAAGTGGTGGTCTGTGGGCGAAGAGAGTTGTGCATAGTATTGAATGTTCTTGTACTGATTTTTATCTGGCTAGGGACTGCATGAGTAACAATTGTTTTAGAATGTGCAAATCCTCTTAAAATAAATAAATGCTCTAAATTTCAACGTTTCCTCAGTTGACTTTGTAATATTAGAAGCTACAATAGTTGTATAATAGTTGTATATGTGCCCTTTGCTGGTGAAGTGAAATAGATTCCTCATTAAAACTGGTGTTAGTATTTAACTGCATCCTAAATAACATAAATTAGGATAATTAGGCTTAATTCAAACTTAGAGCTTTAATAATCCTTTGAGTCCTTAGACTATTTAAAATTATTCTTACAAACCATCTACAAAACAAGGACCTGCAGAGTTTTTCACACATTAAATACATCGTCTCATCCAGTACTGGCTTATTCGTTTACCCTTGAAATGTATCAACTAACTTGTCTGAAGTGTATAAACTATTTGACTTAATTAGAAAACCTTCATAAACAATCCTAAGATTAACTTTTTTTTGCTGGCATCAAGCAGATTGTTATAATACATTTGGAAATATACAGAGGATTTTGTGAGATGACCAGTAGATGGCGGTCTCTACTTATGCTGTCATGTCTCAAAGGTGGCTGCAGCCACAAAAAGCTTGGTGATAATAGGATAATAGGGCCATGTTGGCCTGGAGACGTTTAACTGATAAATATCTTTGGGGAGTCTCTGAAGTGCTTCGTGCAGCTAGATTAGCCAGAGGAAAAAGGCTGAGGTTCCATTTCCACCTGAGTAAAATGAAATGATAAGCCCAAGGGATTTAACTGTGACCCTCTCAGCCCTCTCTCCCTTTGAGTGATTACTGAAATGCAAGGGGCCAAGGGGTATAGACCTCTATTAATATTTGGCTCTGCAGCACTACAGAAATGCAAATCTGATAAGGAAAGTTAAATTATTCTCAAATTGACATTTAAATAATTTCTTATGTACCTGCACATAAATTAAGCTCTTTCCTGAGATAATGAGGTATAAGATACATATTTGTCTTGTACTGTATCATTGAGGGCTAAATGCCAGTGTTGTTAGTTTAACATTTAGTGAACAGGAATTCTTTTGGTTTACTTTAGACCTGTTTGCATTTTATTGGCTTGTGTGGGATTTGGGCAGGAAACCAGAGCTAATGCCCTTTCTCCCACTTCAAACGGATGCCAGGCACCCTAAAATGTCATGGCGTGGTTAGAGAGTTGAAGAAGGTGGGAGGGTATGGGGTCGTAGTGTAAGTGGGGGCTGAAGAGTAAGAAGCTGTGGCGCATAAGACAAAAAAAGGGAAAAATCCAGCCACAGTGGATTCCGTTTTGAGCTTATCAGTGTGCACTGGATGTTGCCTTACTGAACCCGCTAAGCCAAACCAGATGCAGATTTCTCTGTGCCACTGTGTGTCAGGTACAGAGCTAGGTCAACTTGAGGTATTTTGCCGGTATGAGAAGATGCCGGTCAAACTCGCTGCAGATGTTTCCAATGAGCAAACAGAAGAGTCCTTGGTCCTCTGTGGCTCATCCTCCTTTACTTACAGTAGTGGTTCCCAAATCGTTCAGCTTCTGAACCACAAAATAACTGTGGAAGGGATTCATGCTGCTGACTATCTATTGAGGATACAAGTATTTTCACAAAACAGAGCTATACTGCTAACAGTATAAGCAGCCAGTATAAGGTGTATGTGAGTGCAGTTTTGTTTTACATATATATATATATTTCCAGCATTTAATATTGTATACTTTGTATAAACTAAGATGTTTTTTATATGCTTAATTTTTAGATCTGGTTTTAGTAAAAAGAGATCATTGTTGACACAGCACCTCCTATTCAAATTACCATGTAAATTGTTGCCACTTTCTAAGTATGTACTAATGCAAATGTATGGACACAAAGGTTCATAAAATGTAATGACGACTGAAGTCTACTTTGCTCTTTGTTCCTCTCAAACACTTGTTAGCTTTTAACTCTGGGTGCAAAGAGAAATACTGACACATTTCTAAATAATGTTTTATTAGTGGGTTACAGGCCAGTCATTTCTTTCCTAGATTAGCTCCTAGATTAGATTGGCTCTCTTGGAGTGTTCCTTTAGTGCAGAGCTCTTTAAACCTGGTCCTCAGGACCCATTGTCTTGCATGTTCCAGACAGTCTCTTGTCCTACACACCTGAGTCAAATATATGTATTCCCTCCTTATAGCAGTCTTTAAGGGCCGAGCCCTGTTAATCACATAGTGATCTAAGTCAGGTGATAGGGACTAACTTAAAATATGCAGGGGATTGGGTCCTTAGAACCAAAGTTGAAGAACCCCTGCTTTAGTCCAGACATGCATGCCCAAAGTTGGTCCCCGAGGGCCACTATCCTGCAGGTTTTAGACGTTTACCACCTCAGTACAGCTGATTTCTATTGATAACGCTGATTGTCTTTGGCTGAACTGCAATGGTCAGAATCAGCTGAGCTGAAGTAGGAAACTCTCTAAAAACTTGCAGGACGACTTTGGGCAGTCCTGGTCCAGAATAACTGTTTCTGAGGCCTAACGCTATCTGCTATTTCAATCTGAAAAACTCACATGAAGAGAAAAGACAGTTAGACGAACTTTATTGATACAATTACTTTGTCTCTGGCGCTCAGTCCTCGGCAGGAAACATAGCGCTGAATTTTGATAGATATGCATGAACAGGAGTAAAGAATAAGGCTGTTTCCCCCCCAGGCCTGAAACTGGTGGTGGGTTGGAGATAGATTGGGTTAGTCAGTCTATAGACTGCTGGTTAGCGAGACGGTATGCTGAGCTTTATGGGGAGATCCAGTGGACTGCGTGAGCTGATAGTGAGCTTCACTGAGGGACCTGGAAGATGGAAGTCCAGCTTAGATAACACAGGATGAGAGAACCTGTCCAGGATGAGCAAACATGAAGCGACAGTGGAGAGGAAAAACTCCCTGTTTGGAAGAAACCTATGGCAGAACCAGGCTCAACATGGCGGTCTTCTGCCAGAGCAGTTGAAATGAGATGCGGAATGCAGTAAGAGTCCAGAAGCAATGACACTCTGATGAAGTTTTAGCTACGATGGTGGAGGAGGGGCTGGAGCTGGGTTGAAACGGGGTAATCTCTGCGCAGTAGGAGCAGACAAGTCGAGGATCGGAGGCATTTTAAGATGAACTTTGGATGCCGATTGGCTTTCATGGAGGTGTGATTCAAAGCTGATTGGCTGTGTCATAGGTGGATATAGGAGAGCAATCAGTTTCTTCAGTTGAACTTCAGCCTTGGCTCCATTCTAAAAGCAGCTTAAACCAAATTGGGCTTATACTGTGTTAAAACAACTACAACCCCTAAAGCTATGGTTTACATAGAAACAAGTTCCCTAAGCTTTATGACATTGTCTAGCTTGAGTTGGGTTCATGTTTATGCAGAAGTTTCTACTCTGAGTAAAGCCAACTAACAGAAACAAATCCAAGACAGTAACATACAATTAAAAGAAAAATAATCATAATTTGATGTTTTACATGTAAACCGGTACCAAAATCCTGATGAAGATTCTCAGTCATCCAGGTCATAGTCGTTCCAAAAAAGTTGAAAAACAATCCTGTAATACAGGCTAACAAAGAAACAAAACGACCCCCATTCTGTCATGGTCTTGTTTCTGTTGTGTTTTACATTGCTCCTTGTTTTCTAGATTTATTGGTTTAATTCCTATTTTGTTGTAGTTTCTAGATTTATTTTCTCAGGTTTTTCTGTTGTTTTCCTTTGTTGCCCTCTTGTGTGTGTTCCTTTCCCCTTGGCTCCCTCGTTGTCTCCTCTCACACCTGCTCCTTGTCAGCTCGTTAACCCTGCCTTTGTCTCAGTCAGCATTTATACCCTCCCTCTGCTGTCACTCCTTGTTGGTTCCTTGTCTTTGCTATGCTCCCATGCTGTTGTCCACCTACCTCGTCTCTCCCAGGCTCCTCGTGTTTGGTTTCCCCAGATGTCTCCATAGTTCTTGTTTGCTTTTCATTATTAGTTGGATTTTTGCATTCCTTTCTTTGTTTACTGTTTGCCTCATTAAACTACAAGAAATCTCCTCAGCCTCTCTGCCTCTGCATTTGGGTCCTCAAACCACAACCAAACCTTGACACATTCATCAGGTCTAATTTGCATGTTTCTAAGTCAAAACAATGATTTGCTTTGGTCCATTCTATAAAGACTTGAACTCAACGCTATTTCTGATATTTTTAATTGAAAAAGCTGCCTGGATGGAAAGAAAAACATATTCAAATTTGGAAACAAAGACCAGTGGATTGTTTTTTTTTACTTTTTTGGAACCTGTACCAAAACTTTGCATCAAGACTTGATAACTGTGGAATAAACCTTGATATATTTTATTGTAGAATTTATGTCCTTTAAAGGTTTTGTAAAACCTTTATGGGTTTGACAGCAAGTACAATTTTAGATCATCAGATCTGCAACCCCTCCACCTGATTTTTATAAATTTGACAGCACCTCTAATAAACTGGATTTTAAAAATTCTGACCCCAAACCCCCACCCCAACCATTGTAAAGCAGTCCTTGCTCAGTTTTACCACCAATTTCTTCACGGTTTCAGACTGAAACACATTGTAGACCTCTGATATTGTTTTGTTGAGTAGACTGTTTTGTTGAGTATTATCCTGTTTTATTTATGCGTGAAGTGGTTTCTCTATGCATCCGTATGTGTTCAGTATGTGTTTCACACAATAAAATTATATTGCTGCAGTTCAGACCTTCATTTCCCACATTAACAGTTATTGTCCTCTCAGTTAATAACCACTTAATATCACAATGGTTTAGAGTAAATAAAAAATATGTGAGTGTAATATTAATAAAGAGAATATAATTATGAAGTTTAAAATACAATGGTAGAAGTCTACTTTTGACTTGGCCTCTACTGTCCAAGCTTTAGCTTTAGTCTCTTCGACCAAATAATCTAAATCTACAAAAAAAGAAGATGCGAGGGGAATTATCTAATGCTGATAAGCAATTAAATGCTTTTTTCTGACCCTCATATCTAAAGATACAGTGCTACTTCTTTACAGACTTGAATGAAATGTTGTGTTTCATTGTCTTTTTTTAATCTCTCACCAGATGGATTTCTTGTGCCTGTTGGATTGACAGCATGCAAAGGTTTTATAGCTGGAATATCAAAGTGAGTGAGCGTTTGTTCAGAGGGCTGCGTTGGTCACAGGGAGTCCCTTCATCTCTTTCTACTCTCGCCAGAATGAGTGTTTATAGGATTTTCATCTCATTTTCTCCAGTGTTAATTTGTTTCCATGAAGGCAGCCATGACACATTCTCTCCTTCTCCTCAGCCTTCTTGTGGCTTTGTTTTACAGATCTGTGAATTTCTATCCATGTCTTTTGAAATGAGTAGAAGACCAGACTAACTGCTGCTTTCACACAGCTATTTTGACTCTGAGGATGATCATCAGTAATTTCTCTCCATTGTTTCCCTTCCCACAGCATCTTGTATCCAACCCCTGCTATTGCGCACAGCTTTAATGTACTTCTCACCGTATTGTTAGATTTCTTGAGTTATAGTATTATGGTTTATTTGAACGAGAGGATAGAAGCAGTGTGAAGGAACTCAATTTCCCATGCCTCTAAAGAAGTCTCACGTTTCCAGTTTTGCCAGCGTTGTACTCCTCCCTCCCTGTGGCTCTCTTTGGCAAGCAGAAAATGCCACCTCTGTCATCATCAGGATTATATAGAGCTCATTTGGCTTTGATTAGAAAACCATTAAAACACAAACGTGTTGGTGACTGACCTGTGACCTTTCTCATCATGGGACAGGCAAAACCGGTCCCTCACTTTTCCTTTCAGGCTCTTTGGACCCCTCGGGGTCTGGGTCAGGGTTTGGTAGTGTTTGTGCTGTCTTTCTGTCAGACATGCATGATCCACTGCCACTTAGCAAGAGCAGGAAGAAAGGGGGCTGATAAATAGGCTACTTCCGGGCCCAAGGGTTTATTCATGCAATGCAGTGGATTACGTTACGGCTTGCAAACAAAGACCCTACCTCCTTTTATTTAAGAAACATTTGTTGGGGTTAGTATTCAAGGCAACTTTAAGTGTCAATTTCCAGAATGAAAGTTTGCAAAAAGCCTTTTGGGTGTCCTGACCATGTCAGACTATCACTGTACTTTGCTTGGAAATAATTACCCAGAATGCAAAAAGAGAATTTTTGAGTCAATATTTACTTTTAGTTTCCACCCACTGATGAGGATCATATTAAGGAACAAATGCTACTTTTATTACTATTAATTAACAGGTATTTCTTTCTGGTTTACATACATTTAAAAGCAAAATGCAACATTCTAAGACATACAAGTTAAACAAGTTATTCTTTTACTTTCTTAGTCAAAACCAAACCTAGTGTTTGACATGAATTGTCCTGCTCTTAGAGTGGTAAAAAAAAGGTATAATACTAGTGTTGCACCGTCATCAGCATCAAGAGTGTTGCCATTTTTTGGCCCCGATACCAATACCCAATACCTGGCTGTGCAATACCTGGCCGATACCGATACCATATTGATACCATCTGTTTAAATTGATGTGTGTGTGTGTGTGTATATATGAAGAACTGCATACTACTTGGAAGTAAAATTTACCATCATGGCTTTGTCAATCTCCTGCATACCTTTATGAATCAGGAAAAAGACTATTACATAGTGAATCCAGTTTAACTTATTATTGCCAACCTGGAATGGGTGACAATAGTTGAATAAACATTTGGCTCTCAAACTGGTATCTGTGCCCTATTTGTTGGTACTTTATGCTGCAAGTTGTTGGGGGGTTAGTCCCTACCAGATTTGCACATGTACCCATTTGACTGGTGCTCTGCAGCTATATTTGGTGTCTTCTCCGTGATTCTCATGTAATTTTCTCCTTCCATCTTCCCAACAAAACGGCTATAATAGGAGTACCCAGAGCATGATTATACCAACAACATGTTTTGCCATTATGATGGAGGATTCCTTTAAATATGGAGTGGTTGTTCTTGCCACACAATATTAAGCAGATTAAGATGGTGGCTAAGTAATGCAACTAGTTGCACAGGATTTTATTTTTCAGCATCAAAGTAAATACATGCCACACTTACCAAATTTTTTGTTCATCTTTCTTCCATTTGACAATTAAATCCAATTAATTATAATCCATACACAGAGGTTTGTGATTCTAAGGTTACAAAATTTGGAATAACTAAATGGATATCACTACATTTGCAATTCCCCACTGTATGTCCCATGTGTTGCCTCCTTCTTGTTTTTTATTTGAAGTTAGATTGCCATCACCTTTCTTTGTGGGGGAGTTCCTGTGAATTCTCCATCTGGACTGACCACAGCATTTTTGAAGCAAGTAGAGACCAGAGCAGGTGGAGGTTGGCGAAGAACGACAATCTGAATACAAGGTCCTACATGTAGCAGATCATTTAGCTCTTCAAGGGTAGCGTTGACCACAGACACCCCATTCACCTCCATCAGTCTGAGGGAAAAAAATTGATATAAGTTAAAGCTCTAACCTACATCTACAAGCTAAACTTTGATTTTCTTCTATTCAACTGTATAAATTTTTTCAAAAAATCCGTTCTCTTCATTTTGTAGAATTTCTCTTGGTTGTGCTGCTTCCATTACATTTATGTGGTTGCTATATTTGTGTATCAAGGAGAGGATGGCTGGGGACCATGTATTGCGAGATTTTGGGGAACAACCTCCTTCAGTTAGAGCATTGAAGGTGGCTCAAGGCTGGGTCTTCCAACATGACAATGACCCAAAGCACACAGCCAGGATAACCAAGGAGTGGCTCTGTAAAAAGCATATCAAGATTCTGGCGTGGCCTTGCTAGTCTCCAGACCTAAACTCAATAGAGGATCTTTGGGCGGAGCTCAAACTCGTGTTTCTCAGGAGGGACCGCCCAGAAATCCTGAACGATCTAGAGAAGATCTGTGTGAAGGAGTGGGCCAAAATCACTCCTGCAGTGTGTGCAAACCTGGTAAAAAAAATGTTTGACCTCTGTAATTGCAAACAAAGGCAACTGTACCAACTATTGACATTGATTTTTCTCACATGTTCAAATACTAAATGCAGCTGTATAATGCAAATGAATAGTTAAAAAAATCATACATTGTGATCTCTACAATTTTTCTCTCACAGTAGACACTTTGAGACCCCCCTGAACTTGCAAAATACTTTTTTCCCTCATATATATATATATATATATATATATATATATATATATATATATATATAATTCTTTTTTTTTTCATAATCATAATTTTGATCTTTTGATTTTCACTCTTTCACATCCAAGTTTAAAATTACTACGCTACATGTTTTGGGGCTATTACTTAATGGGTCTCCATGGCTACTTAGTGTAAAACAAAACACAGATGAAAGAAATGGGTGAGATGAGTAAAACATGCTTACACTTGCCAAAATGAATCTATAAAGACGCTTTACTCAATAATCTTGGATTATTTGCTCAATATAGTTTTGTTATTTTTGATTGTTACTTCATTACCTGTCCTCCACACAGAGGTGAGAGTTGTCCGCCTTGACCACCACCAGGCCACTGCCATCTCTGTAGCAACACTTAAAGCCATAATGTCCATCAGGAAGTTGCTTCTCCTGCACCACCATTAGCATGGCTGGAGACTGAGGGGTCACAAGCTGACCCAAACTGCTAAAGTCTGAAGTCTTTTTTTGAGCTTTCTCCTGAAAGGACATGAAGCAAAAAATGCTATATCTGCAGATTTGCACAAATGCATGCAATAGAAACATACAATCATGTCCACACCTATATTTTAAGAACATACAGATCTGATTAGTAGATTCTTACCGCCTGTTTCAATACTTTGTAGTGTCACCTGCTAATTATCCTGCAAGTATTTTAGATTATGTCTCCACCAGTTCTGCACATAGTTTTTGGTTATCCTTTTATAACTTAAGCTCAGTTCAACTGGATGCAACTAAATTGCTCTATATTTAGCATTGTTGTCCTGACAGAAGGTAGACCTTTAAATCAGTTATAATTGTTTTGTAGCTGGGTGTACCTCTCATAAATACTTTATATTTAACTTTATCCAGTTTTCCCTTTAACCCTTACACTTCTTTGTTCCTGCTGGAGAAAAGCATCCCGGCAGCATGATGCTGCCACTACCATATTTTGTGTTGATGCAGGTGTTCTCATTATTTGTCTAAGAAGGTTTCTAGATGCACCTAAAAGTGCTGCATGATTTATTCTAAGCTTTTTTTTTTTACTTCCTGGAGAAAAATCTTTGCACACACACAAACAAAAAATGTCACTGGGCTAGGGGAATTCCTTCACAAAGCTGATAACTATTAATGTCAGTTTAGCTCTCAGAACAAATCTCTATTTATGTGGTGATAGAGGCACTCTGACTCTTATTGTTGTATAAACTGTCAGTTAGACCTGTTACATACTACTGAGTTATGAAAATAATCCAGCTATCACCTCCTTAAGTTAAACACACCACTACAGTACAAGAAAGTTCCCAAGAGATAAATACTGTGCCTGCGTCAAAGTCAGTCGACCACCAAGATATAATGATTAGCTCTAAAAGAGATCATGCCACAAGTAGCTTGCAGGAATCAGAAATAACTTGTGAGTCTGACCACTGAATTCCAACGGGCCCTTTATCCAGCCTCTTGGCATACTCCTCTCTTCCCCCACATGGCGTGTGAATGCCTTGCAGCAATAGCTGCCGCCTTGCAAGGGTCAGGGGTCAAAGCTAAAGCTTCTGTCTCTGTAGACAAGTGGGCCAGACAGGATATATCAACGGAAACGCAGCCAAAGCCCCTCGACAAAACTCTAATATGCATCTTTTTTCATCCAGCTTGTTCAGTTTTGGTCATACTCCAAGAACCTGAGGACTTTTCTTTTCATATTCTTCTTGTTTGTGCAGGTTTTAATAAAATCCCTGCCTACCTGAGGCAAAACAATGGCACATTTCCACAAATCCAATCCAAAGGCAGTAAAAACATCAGGAATTATTCTGCAAAGATAATGAAAGGGAGAAAGATAACCTAGCAGGGGTGCAGTTAATTTAAAACTTAAGATGCCCTATCTCTTGCTTAAAAAAGAAAAAAATCCCTCCATCTAGAAAAAGGACTTACTAAAGGATAAACCCATAATTTTTCAGATTTCCTCTCCACTACTGTCCATCAAAAGTTTTTAAACCATCAAAGCTAAACGGCTTATTTAAAGTCATTTCCCATTTGATGTTCTCACCCTTCACCCCTGAGTCTCTCTGTTTTTCTCTGAGCCCCCACTGCCCACCCCCCCTTCCCCTCTCAGCTGCTTTATTGATGCTCTCCAGTTGCAGGCGATCCTGGTGATTAGACTACAGATGATGAAATATTTCCTTATTGTTTGAAATTCAGGGCAGCCTACAAGGACTAAACACTGGGCGGTCTGTTCCTTATTTGAACAGCAGCTCTATCTAGTTCCCAGACTGCTCCTTGGCTCTGACCTGTGTGTTAACTCTGATTAGGTCATATGATAAACATTAGTGCTGCTGCTTTTCCCACAAACTCAGCACCTAAAAAAGTGTGGCCCGGGGGCGGCAATGTGACACGGGGCACCTTTCAAAGCCAAAGCCGCGTGTGTCCTTTCATGGCATCTCGTTAGGGCTTCACCGACGAGATAAAAGAGCCACGTTAAAAAAGAAGGGGAGCTCCACTGGGGGATAGATGCAGATAGTTTTACACATACTGGCCCATTTCTCAATTTCACTCTCCCAGTAGCCTTTGTCACATGCATTCCATTGTTGGTATGGTCACAGGCTCTCAAATGTCAGTGCTAAACATCCTTTTCTCAGTAAACACAGCATGTTCATCTAAATGATTGCTCTGTCTGCTTGTTCTTAGAAAAGGAAATGCTTTATGCTTTTGCTCAGATATATCATCCATCCATTCTTGCAACTCACAGTAGTTAGTTTTATAGAGAAATTGAAAAGAAAGTAGAGAAAATGTAAGTAAAACAAGTAAGCACAAGGTACCTTGGACACCAAAAGTCTCTAAGGAGTAACAGCTTAGTGCACAACACTAAACTCAGACTTTAGTGTATTCATTACACAATAAGATAAGAATTGTGATAGAAAAGTGTCTATCTATTGATGATTGAGTAAGGACTGAAATGGAGTAGGCCAGAAGAGACAGCGTCTAAACACAGTATCTTGGAGTCTCACCACACCGGTTCCCGGTTGTATGTTTTATCTGCACATTATACATTTTGACTGCTCCATTTCTGACGAGCATTCTTACTCTGATGCCAACCTACAATATTTGTCATGAAATCTGTTATCATGCAGATTGTGCAGGACATTTGTCTCAATATACACAAGTCTAGGTTTTAAAATTAGCTTAGAGCAACTTATATACATGTAAAATTTGCAAGGGGAGCTAAATATCTAGAGTTTTAATAGAATTTGTTTAGATGTTCTTTCCTCAGTTTAGCTCAGACACTGAGAAACGTTGATGTTGCTACAGCTAATAATTGTTCCTGCTAAACTTCATGCTCACAAACAAAACCTATGGTTGCTCCAACAGTCTTTAGACCCATTGCTGTAGCTATATGTTGCAGAAAAAGAGTAATGTTTCACAATGCAGTTCAGAATATCAAGCATTTTAAATCAGTGGGAAAACAAGGGTTTCCTGGATAGATGATCATTGACCTCTTTTACGTGTTAACTGTATACAGCCCATGCAGAGTAAAATACTTTTAGACTGCCATTTTGGTCCTGGTGCTGTCACATAATTCCAGTGTTTTCTGGTTTCTTGCTTTAAAATTTTATGATGTATGATCTTTGATATAATACTGAGCCTTTTTGTCAATTCAACAACAGTTTTGATTCATGGCCTCCCTTCTAAAATAGCCATGACCACCTTGTTTTACTCTGCTAACTTGCTTAAGATTTAAACATCCAAGTATACAAAGAAACCTTCACATTGCCTCGCAAATTGATTTATGCACCAGATCAGGAATGTCTGAGAAGAAATAAGGCTAGTTATGCAAGTTTCTCTAAAACAGTTAAGAATAGCTCAAAAGCAATTTTTTGCAAAAGCACCAAATTTGACTGTTCTTGTGCTGAAATGGTCTTATTATTCCATTCCAGACATGCCTCTCCCAGTATCTGCACTTGTTTTGGTGCACATACAGTATCAGTTTCTCAGTGTTTATTTTTGGAAATGAAAACATTCTCCGTCTCAGACGATAGAACTTTCCCACATATTGGTGCCACTGTCATTCGTATGCTGTTGATTAAACTCAACTGACTGAGCCCAAGGCCCTTTCTAAATGTTTGAATTAAACTCTGCAATGATACAAGCAATCGATAAAAGGCACTAATTGTATCTTCAGTACCTTCATGCAGCTTCCTTGCCAGGCATTCAGGAGATTAGCAGCTTGACGATTAAGATGTACAATGATAATTTCCTCCTTAAACACTTGGCAGTTTAACTTCATCTTTTCCAGCAAACGAACCTCCAGTTGTCTAAATGGAAGGAGAGCACATATAAGTGACTGTGACAGACGTATATTCATGTGGTCACATAAAGTTTGCTAAATTATCAGTTACAGATAAACATTTTCTACTATAGTTAGAGTTTATTTTAATTTAACATGAGTTATAGAAGTATAACACACTTTCAGTCACAATAATAAAAAAAAAAAGATGCACACATCACTGGGCCCACCAAGGGAATACTCTTAACTTTTATACAATCAAAACAATGTTGGTGTTCTGATAAACCCAAGCAGCTGGTGCACGGAGGAGATAGAGATAACAAGACAAGTGCAAACAAAAGTTTTAGGAAAAAATATAATACCTAAAAAGATATAACAGATATAGACTTTCTCCTGGAAAATAATAATATAAAAGGTGTGGGAAATATATGGCAATCTATTAAACGGCTCTAAATTAATAAAAGCTTAATTTACATTTGTGCCATTATGTAAATGAAAATAAGTAGCAGAAATACCTGAACATGAACACTTGCTTTGGCTAAGCTGAAAGTAGATTTAGTATATGAATAAATCTAGGGGGTTTAGTAATCCTTTTAAATGACTTCATTGTTTTTTTTTACTTAAGAATATAATAAAATCCATGGACAACCTGAAAAGGATTACAGACAATAAAACTTAGGACATGCTCAGAGAGAAAGTGGAAATCATTGTGAGGAGAACTATAAAAACCCTACACAAACACACAGTTTTGTATTGTATTTTATGGGAAAACTGAAAAATCTGCACATTGATAACTGACCAGTTTATATAATTCAGTATGGCAAAATTGATGAAAGGCTCATCCTAACAAGAGATTTAAGGGAATCCTCATGCAAGTTTTATTCAAGAAGAACCGTGTTCAACAATATTTTTCATAATGTCATTTAAAAACTGGCAGGGAGTAAAATAAATAAATCTGGAAAGACATGTGTCATGATCTTATTACTGATGACTGGCTTTATTGCTCATTTCATTCACATGTCCAATTCTGCCTGGTTTTCTCATCACTGCTCATTTGATCTAAGTGCTCCTGCTTCTGTTGCTTGGTCCCAGTTGTCAGTACAAGATTATTCTTGAGCCTTAGGGAATAGTTATTCTAGCATTAATTATTATGTTCTGATTGACTTATCCTAACCTGTTTCTCTCTTCGGACCTTTGACCCTGCCTGCACCTGTTCTGATCTGTTTGCCTGACCTGTCATTCATCTGTTCCTTCAAGGTTTGACCATTTAGAGCTCTCTGTGCAGCAACCACTGTGTCTGGTCAGCTGACCAGCTGGCATCCATCTCGTTCTCTGGGCTCTAAAACAGGTTAGTGACTCACAAGTTCAGATTGTCCTTTTTGTGGTCACTAACCTGTGTTTCCCCATTATAGAGTTACCTTCCTTAAGACACCCTAGCTGCTGAGGATATGCACACTGTGTGGTTTTTAAATAAATGCTTTTGAAGTTATTCCACTGCTTGTCTTGCCTGAATACTGGGTTACTCTTCTGAGTCGTAACAAGATGTAGTTCCAGTAATCCCTTTAAAAAAATAAAAAAAAAAAAACATCCCCAACAGAGAAAAACAGAGGCTAACTAGATAAAAAGGAATGTGCTTTATTTTTATTTATAAGCTTTTACCATTTATCTTCCATGGGAAACGTGGTAATATTTTTATATTTATCTGCTAGCAAATTCTAAAAGGCCTATTGATACAGTACTTAAATGTAAACACACATGTTGTGTCACACTTGTGTGGACTTTCCATAGACTTCCATTCATTTATCACTCATTTCTATGACCTGACCCCAACCCTGACCCTAACTATTACCAATATATGCCGAAACCCAAACCTAACCTAAACTCAATTCATACCTCAGTCCTTAACCTCATCCCCATCCCTCGAAGAGAACATTTCCTCATGGGAAACAGTCATTGTTCCCCACAACTACCTTTACATTCCCAATATGTAGCCTATTCCTGGGAAATTGTCTCCAATATTTAACAGAAACATGGCCACACACACTGCTGTTAAAGCTATCTATGCTATCACTAATAAATGTCAAAACAGCTTTATGGATCTAGCTACTTCCTTTTTCGAATTTTCAAACAAATATCAGCACAAAGCAAAATCTCACTAAATAAAAAAAAAAAAACTCTGAAATTTTAATTCAATTTAATGAAAGAATTTATCAAAATGGAAATAATACAAATTCAAAGTATCTCTATAGGAAAACGTAATGATCTATTGTTATTATATAAAAGGTGCTTATGTGGCACCTTGTGTCATAAACTCTCATCAAGTTTATAAGTGTTATAGTTAATTTTTGAACAACTGTTTGATATCAGCCACAATGGAGGGTTTTCGAATATTAACAGATTATTTTGACCCTTTCACGCCTAGACTATCCTTTCTACATTCAATCATGTTTTGCCTCATGACCCAAGTGAGGTAGAGATTATATAAACTGACAGGCAACCCCTGTTGTTTAGGATATCTGCTGGAGAACAGAATTCCTGGTTATTCCCAGCCAGGCCTAAATAAGCCACGCAGCCTCAGATCGTCACGCTGTCACCAGATTATATAAATTGCCCTTCTCATTTTTACACCAGATGTAACAAGGCACAAACCTACAAAGTTGATTTTATACATCAGATGGGATCTGTTTAATTGTTTTGAGTGACACAGGTTTGGCAGTTATATAGTCTGGGTGTGCCTTGGTAAATTGAATTAAAATATCTAGTCATTCGTTGTTTCATAATTCTAGAAGAAGAGTGATTATACTTTTTGCAAGGACTGAATAGTTTGGTTACCGGTACATTTTTTTCTCTGAATGAATGAATTCATCATTTGAAAATAGCTTTTTATCTCTTGTTCTGCAGCAGGTAGCACTGCTGCCTTGCAGCAAAAAGGTTGTGGGTTCGATTCCCGGCCCTGGGTCTTTCTGCATTGAGTTTGCATGTTCTCCTTGAGCATGTGTGGGCTCTCTCTGGGTACTCTGGCTTCCTCCCAAAAACATGACTGTTAGGTTAATTGGCTTCTCTAGATTCTCCTTAGGTGTGAGTGTGTGCGTGAATGGTTGTATGTCCTTTTTGTCTCTGTGTTGCTCTGGCGACCTGTCCAGTGTGTAACCCGCCTCTCGCCCGTAGACAGCTGGAGATAGGCACCAGCACCCCTCGCGACCCCAATGGGGACAAGCATGTCAGATAATGGATGGATGGATTTTAGCATGATATAAAGACAGAAAGAAATAAATCTAATAAAAGGGAAGGTTCTTTTTGTACTCTTTTCACCATTGTAAAAGAAAATGATTTCATTATTTCTGTTTTTTTTGTTAATGACATTATTATCTCTGATATCAATTAAAAAAATAGTTTTGATGTTTCAAATAATCAAGTAAAATGCTTTATTTCTTGACTGTAAAAAAGTAAAGCACACAGTGGTGCATCTAAGGAGGAGAGTTTCTTGTATGATTGTATTCTGAGGTCAGAGCACCTTTACAAAGATATTTCACCTACCTGCTTTTATGAGCGGCTGAGTTGTTAATGTTGTCCCTGAGGATCTGCAGCCTCTGCCTTTTCTCCTCCAACTGGCTGTTAACCATCTCAAGCCTCTGTTTCAGCTCAGCAGAACCCAGCTTGTCCAGGTTAGCATTTGGATCCATGTTCTTTATCTCTGCGCAAAATGCTACCAGGTCGTGGTGAAGCTCCTGGACCTTCAGGAGTGAAACGTGCCACTTAACTATAGTCCTTACTATTAATGAAAAGCTGCATTTGCATTTTAAAATGGAGATTCAGACCTGAAGGATGACATTCTGCAGAGAGTCCACTTGTTGGTTTAGCTCCCGGATTCTCTCTTCTTTTCCTGGCTGGTTCACCTGGGTGTTTTTGTTGATGTTGCCTTTTTCACTATCAATTTCTGGACTTGGTTGTGATATAGAAATCATTTGCTTGTCCTGTAAGTTAAGATGGAGTTTAATGTTTTGCATGCTGTAAAAAGTGTAAATGCAATGTCAAATTTCAGGACCTTTTTACACAGATGCAGCTCCAGCTGTGTGTTCTCCAAAGGTGTTTTCAGTAAGACTCCTATTTGCTGGTCCAGGGAGAGCTCATCAAGGGAATCTGTAATGAAAACACTCAATTATATCAAGACTCTGTATTAAACTGTATGCCTTTTAAAAATACATGGAATGTGCCTGGTTAGTTTTGCACCTTGCTTTTCTTTTAGTGTGAATAGGGTCTTATCACCATCCAGTCCAAGCATTTTCATACACGAGTCCATGATTTTTCCCACTGTTGTTTCCTTTGGAGTTCTGAGATGAACAATACGCTCTGATGCTGCAAGATATACATGACTCTTGAGTTATTTAAGATATTTAAAATTAAACAATAATTCATCAAGAAAGCTCAAAACTGCTGAGCAGACATTAGAATTATGTTGCTTTTAGGGCCTTGCAAAAGGATTCATACCCATCGTGCCTTTTTTTACATAACAACCCCACATTTAATGTCAATTACTTTAAAATTACGAGATTGACAACAATATTTGAAAAGTACAGTTTTCAATTTCATCCAGCCACAATGAAGTAAAGAACCAATTTTACAGTGGAGAGCCTTCTAGATACAGTATGTCTCCACTAACCTTCCAGATGCAGAAACTTTTTTTTTTTTTCTTGTTTTACAAAATTGCTAAGCTTTAGGCAGGTGGGATGAAATGTCTGTAAACATCCTCTTTTTAAAATATACTTGCTACATATCAATTTGATTTGGATCTGGAGTTGTGACTGGGCC
>NW_015150862.1:259247-272874 GCF_000732505.1 Cyprinodon variegatus
TCAGTGATCTGTGCTTTCTGTTCTGGCTGCTTTTTATTTTATTTCATGCTCTTCCTATTTTTAGGTGATGGGTTGAACAGTAATCTAAGCAATATTCACAGTTTTGAAAGGTTCAAAAAAACTTTATCCCTGACCTTGCAGGTGCTGCTTGGAGTTCATGATGTTGTTTGTTTACTAGATTTCTTTAACAAAAATTATACTGAAATCATATTGCTTTTAGATGGAGTTTAATTACTGATGGTTGGGGGCAGTTAGTGGCTTCTTTTTTCTATAAAATACAATTTCAATAAATCATAAAAGTTGGCAATATGGAAAACTGTGTAAAAATACTTATGTGTCTCTTTGTCATTTATGTTCCTGTTAATAAGATATTCAGTATTTAGGTCTAGAACAACTTTGTTGACTTACCATTAATTGTGATCTCTATCATCTGTGAACTCCTTGATGTCGTAAGGTTTTGACTGCTGTTTCTGCTGTCAAACAAGACCATGAGATTAAAATCAACACTTTGTTTTGTAATATTGTGGTGTGGTTTTGGGAAGTATTTCAGTTAACAGTACCAGCAGGTATTAAATAATATATCTAAAAAAACAGTGTTAAATAATATTAGCTGGTTTCTTTTTCATTTTGTTTGGTTGTTTTCTTTGTAGAAAATAACATAAAAAGTTTTAGTTTGTATTTAAATAACCTATGTCTTCAAAAAAATATAAAAAGAGAGGCAACAGAGATGCTGTACCTTTGTTTGGTTTTGTGAAAATGTTCATTGAGTGTATTAACTTTACCTGAGCTTAAAAGAGCGTTGATTCATACTCAAACAGCTTACATGGGGAGAGGATGTGGACCTGCTCATGGATGCCAAAGCTGCAGTGAATGTCTCTACATTACTTGGTCCTAAAGACTCTGGGTAAAAAAGAAACATCAGGCAACACTGATTTATAGTCTAGATTTTTTCTATGTTAAAGGTTTGATATCCCAGTCAAGGCATTTTTAAATGACCGAGTTCATTACCAAACTGAACTCCCAGTTGTTGGAGTTCTGCCTGTAATTTTGTTAGCCACAACCGTAATGTTAGCCAAAGGGTTGGAACCAATGCATATTTTACAACCAAATTGCATAGTTTGTAAAATTAATAAAAGGCCATGAACATAATTATTATGACTAAAGACAATACTTTTCTCTAACAATCCTATATGGTGTTCACAATTAAAGAGTGACTCTCTTGGATGCAGTGTCATGTGAACTGCTCTGTGCAATCTTCAAAAGGAACTTAAAACAACTGCCATCAACGTTTAAGATGTTTAAAGGAAAACTAAGTTTATAAGGCAGCAAAATAATTTTGAATTTGTTCAAAATTAATTGGAAACATTAGCCTTGCATTACATTGAATCTTACGACTCTTTTTGAAGGAAAAGGAAACATATGGCACTGATTGTAATTTATTGGTATTTAAAAAAAAAAAAAATTGATTGGGATATCAACAATTAATGGGGGGATATATATACCAAGCAAAGAGTCAATTGTCTGAGTGATGGTGCTGGGGGGGTGGAGCTCCTTATAAATAGCTGACAGTAATCGCTCCTTGTCCTCCAGTGAGCTGATATGGAGGATGTCCAGAGTGCTGACATCAACTGAAGCTATGTCCGATCCACACAGTTTAGCCTCTAAGAGAGAAGACAGTAAACATTGTAAACAAACATACATGAAGAAGTTCTTGATGTTCTCCCACCAACTATCTTTTTGCTTTATGACAAAGAAAACAGTCCTAACAATGACATATTTTTTATAAAAGAAGATCATGTTATGATTCATTACAAAGCATTATTTTTGCAATGCACAGTTTATGAGAGTCAAAATATGTGTTACCTCTGATGAAAGGGAGACATTTTTGCAGTCCAATACTGGTAAACCACTGGCAGACCTCCTCTGTGCTCAGCTCACTCAAGGATTTGGCCTTTTGCTTGTATAAATCCTGGAGAGAGAAATCCTTCATACAGGAAATATCTTTTAAGAATCATTGCACTGCAAAACACCATCTACATAATCATCCCTCTAAGCAAATAGGTTATCTATACCATCATCTGTAAATAATAAGAATTACTATGACAGTACATTAGTCACTAATCTAAAATGTTATCCATTTATCCATGGCCTTATGTTTATATATGGTTTGCTGAACTACAGGGATAAGATGTTTTGTAAAGCTGGAACAGTTCTAATGCAAATACACATTTTTAACCAGAATAAACATGTAAGTTCTCTAATATAATAGAATTACATGACTTTCACAATTTTACTAATTTCTTACTCTATAGGAGTTAATGGGGTGTTTCCCCTGACAAAGAAAAATGCAGTATATGATTCTTTCACTTTTGCTACTTGACTGAAGCAACACTTCAAGATAAAGCAGGAAAATTCCAGAGCTGTCATTGACTGCGACACCGCCTTATTGGAAATGTGTATGACTGTGCTGTATAAGCAAGCTAAGACATGTTATACCTAGTTAAAATATTTGCCATGCAATAAAAACACAAACAGCCTTGAGTACTAAAGCAACCTTGTTGAGAAGTGTTTTCTTGGTTTCATAGGATCAACATCTCTCCCTCTGATGAGGGATTATTATAGTTGTGCTAATACGAATTAGTATTTTAATGATTTATGTGAATAGTTCCTTTACCAGGGTTGAAAGATTTAATACAAGACAGGAATGTGAATTTTGGAGGGATTTTTTCTAATCCTCTTTGGGCCAAATATATTTCATAAATTGCTACCAGCATTTGAATAGAATTCCTTAAGTTACATAAAACCAAATATAATTTAGTTGATATTCATCAGTATACTTTGTTAAAATCTGGCTGGATGTTCGATCGAATGCTTCGAAAATAAGTTGATTTCCTGAAATGGATCGCCATTATGCATAGCCCATGTATTTACTATTGGATTAAGGTTGGGGTAACTTAGAAATGCAGCAGTAGCTTATTTTATTCATTCCAGCACCGTTCTTTACGCGTATCAGATCTGTCCTGTTTCTAAGGGTTCTACCTTCTGTTTGGGTTTATTCTTAGTTTCTTTGTATTTGTAGTTATTTTATGTCAGTGTTTAGTTCTTGAGTTACCCTCTGTAGCCCCCTTGTGATTGCTTCCTTTCTCCTTGGCTTCCCTCTAGTTGGTTCCACTCACACCTGCTCCCAATCTGCTGATTAGCCTGTTTTGGTTCAGTCTCTCTATATATAAACCATCTCTGCAGTCACTCAGTGCTTATTTGTTTCTGTTTAGTAACCTCCCCATCTCTGGTTCCCCATGTGAGTTTTCCCTGACATATCCTATTTTTTGGTTCTCAGTATTTTGTATTTTGGATATCTGCCTCAAGTGTTCTGATAAAATCTACAAGACTAACCCTAGCCTCCTGATCTCTGCATTTGGGTCTTCAAAAACCTCCTATCAACCGAGACACTGTTGAGGCTTCCAGTTTTTAAAAAAAGAACCTGACACAAACTATTAACCTCAAAAGAAAGGGACTTTGTTGCCCTGTACAAAAACAATAAATGAGCCATCCAGCCTGGAATTCATCCTGTATGGGAAGGTGCAGAGACATCAGAATGAATATCCACAGTTAATTGGTTTAAAATGAACACAAACTGTTGCAACATGCAGGAAGCAGGACACTTTTAGGCTTGTCTGAAATGCGTAGCTTTCCCAGTCAACAAAATTCCTACAAAATTTAAAGGGTCTATTTGTGGATGTAGTAGTTTATATTCTACTGTTTTCAAACAGATGAACATCTGAAATTTTTTGAATGCAAAACATCTGTCTTCGTTAGAAGTTTTAGAGACAAAGGTTTGGTAGTCAAAACATGTCAGGTGTGTTTTAGACAAACAGTTGTGTCACAAACCAGAAGATCAATAAAGACCACAACATAACCACGTTCCATGGTCACAAATGCTACATATTCGACTGTTTAATCACAGACATGATAAATGTTTAGAGGAGTAGAGGTGAAGTCTTTAAACTGAAGTATAATGGAATTGTTGGAAATTACAGGGATAGCAGCATCATGCGACTCGGGCCCTTAGAAAGATTAAGTAATTTTGTTTTAATAAAAGAAAAATGTTACTTAGAAACTTAATATGCAAAGGCTTGATGCTAAAATACTAAGACTTCATTGTCGTTGTTAATAACTGGAGCGTTTGGGAGAGTGAAATTGACCATACGGGGCAAGCAACATCTATTGTTAGTGTGATTATGCTAGCCGTTAGGTCCAACTTTGGATTACCTTTTCAGTGAAGTTTCCATTCTGATCCAACGAGTGAGGCTCATGAGAAGCTGGACAGAACACATACAGCAGCAACAATGTTAGTGAGGCAGATTTGAATCACCTATTTCTATAGAAAGAGAGTTATATATGTTATTTATGCATGGTTTGAATGTAGACTCACCAATGGTTATACGCCTTTTCTGAGGCGATCCATTTCTTTGATCTGTAGTTTGCGTTGATGTATGGAAAGCAAAGGTCTGAGATGTTGTTTCACCAAGACTGCAGGAGCGCATTAATGGTCGCTGTAATAAAAGTTCCTGATTACATTCTGATAAAAAAAAAAGATTTACTCAAATACACACAACAAAAATAAAAACGCAAAACTTTTGGTTTTTCTCCCTTTTTTAATGAGATTAACTTAAAGATGTAAAACTTTTTCCGCATACAAAATAAAACTTTCCATCAAATATTGTTCACAAACCAGTCTAAATCTGTAAAAGTGAATAATTCTCCTATGCTGAGATAATCCATCCCACCTCACAAGTGTGCCACATCAAGATGCTGGTTAGACAACATGTTTAGTGCACAGTTGTGCTTAGACTGCCCACATTAAAAGGCCACTCTGAAAGGTGCAGGAATTGTGCTATTGTGTATGTGGAAAAAGTTTTAGGGCTTGGAGTTCACCTCATAAAAAACCATAGGAACCATAGGAGACCTTATATTTATATTGGCTTGTAGTTGAGGGATAATTTTATATCAAACTTTTCCCCTAAAGCACAGTTGAACATTTCAAATGTCTGATCTTTAGATGTACTAAAGCTTTAACATACTGTGATTCACCTGCAGAGTGAGTATCTGAAAGGCAACATGAAGAATGAGGAGAGGAGCTTTGAGTGAAGTCATACCTTACGGAAGGTAAACGCATCCATGAGGGCTGTGGCAGGGAGCTGGTCAAGTTCTGTCTTCAGCATGTTGGAAGAGATTTGATCTTTGGCGCTCAAGTCATCTAAACAGAGGTACATAATCGACATTTTTAATGAAACAGATGTTTTACATATAGTTGTTATAATTTTAGGACAATTGAATGCTATACCCTGTTACATTGCGCCACATATGTGTTCATGCCTACTGAAATAATTTGCATTCTGTCATGTCAATAACTGTAATTGAAGGGGAATTTAATGGGATGTTATTTTATAAAGCTAAGAAAGAAAAAAAAAATCAAGATTAGAATATTATCATGAAGAGAAAAGAATTAAAATAAATATTTACAAACAATAAAATGAAGAGTCAGAATCTGATATCTGCCTTGATGAAAAGCTTTTAGACGTTAGCAAGCTTAAAATATGGTAATTAGCATTGGACAATTACCCCTCAGCAGGTTTTATTTTTGATGGTGCATGCTTCTTGGTAAAGTAAGTGTACCTTACTGCATTGTTTAAAAACTGTATGTAATTTCTTCAGACTTTAAAATTTAGAGCTGTAGCTCATGTTTTTGGTCTTTTGTAGCACCAAATTCACAACATGTCATCTTCAGAAACAATTCAGTGAAACTGTTTGGATTAACATGTTTATCTTTGAATAATCAAAAGGTTTTTTTTATCAATTATGTCAAAATGCACTATTTATCACTGCATTTCTGTATGTAAATAAGGTGTCTAATGTAAAAAGGTGGGCTGCTCAGTGGAACACTGGGTAGCACTGCTGCCTTGCAGCAAGAATGTTGAGTTTGATTCCTGGCCCGGGGTTTTTCTGCATGAAGTTTGCATGTTCTCCCTGAGTATGTGTATGTTCTCTCTCGGTACTCCGGCGTACTCCTAAAGTTCAAAAACATTACTGTTAGGTTAATTGGCTTCTCTAAATTCTCCTTAGGTGTGAGTGTGTGCGTGAATGGTTGTTGGGATGGATATATAAAAAAGGGTTAGGAAAGAGAGTCTCGCTTCATCACTGCTATAAAAAAGGTACAGCAATAACTGTATGCCATTTTTAAAAAAATGCTGCTCATAATCCCTATTTTGAAATGTTGACACATTTCAAATTAGAGTTTTCTTTAAATAGTTTAATGTGTCTTTTTGTTTCATCATTGCCTGATATGGTAATAGGTCTTTGGCCTGGTAAAATTGGCAGCTCTGGGTCAACTTTTTAATGAACAGGTACTGGGCATCCTCTCTAATGTAATGCCCAGATCATATTTTCTTTTAATTTTTTCCATTCTTTGCTTCAGGATATCAGTATTAGCTACCTGCAATGAATAACAAGAGGTAACCAATTGCTTTAGTATTTGGTGTTGCTTTTGTTATGCGTAATAACATAAAACCAAAACATCCATGGCTTACATTACAGCACACTGTATTTTTCTGTGGTGGCATAAATTTTTATCTAGCCCTCCCTGCTTTTGTACCCGTATATAAAATCTCACCAGCAGAATAGCTGTTTTCGATGGCCTTAGAGGTTTGTTAGAGAACACCATTGAAAAAAAATATCATTGAAGGCAGCAGATAGGTCCCAAAGTCACACTCTATATTATACGGATTACAGCCTTTCAGCAGTGAAACATGCTGGTACCGTCATGCTCTGAGAATTATTTCCCTCTAGCAAGGAAGGAGAAGTTGCAACTCATGGGGAGGAGTATGGAGCTAAATTAAGGGAAATACTGAAATAAGGATTAGTTGGGTTTATGTAAGTGCAGAACAACCTGAAACTGACAGAAAAACCCAGGGGTCAGCAACCTTTACCCTAACAACGCCTTTTGCCTTTGGATCCAGCTAAAGAACAAAAAAGCAGGATTGTTTTCTAAAACAAACAGCTAATTTTATAATATTTTCCATAGTAAAAATTGTAAATAATTTTATAAGAAAGAAAAATTATTCTACTTTTTATTTGGTTTAAAAAACTAATTAAACAAAGCTGAGAATGAATAGTGTTTTTAATGGGGGGTTCAAATTTTATAGGAAATTAAGATATAAAGAAAACCATTTGCACTTGTTTAAACTAGCCCTTATTATTAGATTAAAGTATCAAAACTTTGCTTGATTCTTTATCATTTTTGGTCAAAGGTACTAAGAACCACTTGTAGTGTCGGAGCTGCAGGTTGCAGACTCACATCCAACAACAAAACCAAAAAAGCAGAAGTAAAAAGTAAAAACGCTGCTTAGTTTTCCTTCATCACTTTCCCAAATGATTAGCCTCCACTTTATATTGTTATATTGAGGCTAAAAATGCAAATGGAACTAATCTGTAGTCAGACTTTTTTTCTTTCTGGACATGGATTATCCAATTTAGCCAAAAAACAAAAGCTTTAATTCAATTAAAGAAGATACTACATTAAATGAATTCATTGGGGCCAAATATAGAAAAAAGAGATTACTTGTAAATGATATATGACTGTCCTGTAAACCCATGGTTCAATATTCTTTACACTTCTGTGTGCTTTGTGTTATTCTATCCTATTAATCCCTGTAAAATCCTCCATGTTTGCGGATGTTTCAGAGAAAAATGTTAATCAGTTTGAGGGGTATAAATATATTTTTTTACAAGGCACTGTAGATGAAGTTGCTGAGCAACCAACCAAACAGAAGCCTGTCTGTCTGGTGGATGACATGCTTCTCTCACAGCCCAAATTCTTTCCCACAGGCAGTGCTTTTTCTTACATTGCCCAAAATTCACTTGGTCATTTATTTTCTCCAATCATAACAAGCAAGACGAATGAGGCTGGAAACATGACATCAAGCTAAGCCTCGACTTTTCATGCCACACATGGCAGACGTACTGATGTGACTTCAGCAAACTAAACTTCAATAAATTTAAAGGTGGAAGGATTAGGATGAAAAAAGCAGTTGTCTTTTTTAATACGCTAGCCAAGAAAAACATCATCACACGTTGGTACATTTTAGCACTCTCATTTCAGCTTGCTGTTGCTATTAAGCTAGTTTGACATGTATAGGGGATGAGATGGAGGCAGAGTCAGATAAGATGGTGTAATTGGTTTATGTGTGTCAGCACTGGAATCTTGTCTGGGTCCTGGAGCGGCAGAGGAGCAGAAAAGGAGGGGCAGTTGACTAACAGTCTCTTCATCACCAGGCACAAAGAGTACATGGCCTGCAGCAAAGGAGAGTCAGAATCTAGTGCATGCCAAGCTACTGTCTTATCGAGGCCAGGCTAAAGGGAATGAGTGTTGGCTACATCTAAAGACACATGGGAGTACCTTCACATAGCTGACCTCAGACATTACACAGTGCCTTTGAAATACTGAGAAAATAATTTTGTCTCACCCTATGACCTCTGTTAACTTTATAAAGTCCTGAATTATGCAAATGGCTTTATACCTGTAACAAATATTAAAAGTGCATTATTTAAATTATTTATTTATCATATTGGATTAAAAAATATATTTTCAGCCATCCTTGGATCAGATTTTCTACAGACTAAATGGAGAGCATCTATAAATGACAATTTTTCCAAGTCTTGGCACAACTTCTCAGTTAGATTAAGGATAATAATAATAATAATAATAATAATAATAATAATAATAATAATAATAATAATAATTGAACTTTATTGGTCTCACACTGCAGAAAATTCACGTCTGCATTTAACCCATCCCCTTGGGGAGCAGTGGGCTGCCATTCTGTGGCACCCGGGGAGCAGTGTGGGGTTAAGAGTCTTGTTCAGGGACCCAGAGTGCAGGCTGTGGGGATCAAACTGGGTACTTGCAACCTTCTCAGATCACAAGTGCACTGCTCTAACCACTAGGCCAACACTCTCCCTAGATAATTCTGGATTTTCATTTGAAACCACTCCATTGAAACTCTGACTGGAGTTTCCCGTCCTTTCGGATTTGGACCCCCACCCCGGTCTCAGATTTTAGTGCATCCTCTAGTGCAGCGGTGCCCAACCTTTTTTGCACCACGGTCCGTTATATGTCAGACGATATTTTCACGGAATGGCCGGGGGGGGCTGGGTTACAATCAAGTAAAATGATACGACTCGCATAAAATCAAATACAAACAGCATAAAAATAAAACAACAAGCCGGTCCCATCTAGGCTGATGTAATTGGGAGAGAATACCGCAAATTTTTATATTTTTCAAAATAAAACATCACCCAGACTCTGATCGTCGATAAATTATATATATACATATATAAATATATATATACTTCTGTGCGGCCCGGTACCAAATGACCCACGGACCAGTACCGGTCCGCGGCCCGGTGGTTGGGGACCGCTGCTCTAATGGGCATTCTTTAAGGATTGTCCTCCATTTAGCTCCTTTTAGGTTCTGATCAAGTTATTTTTCAGACTCCTATCAGGTTTGCTTCAATGATTTTCTGGCATTAAGCTTCATCAACCGTCTTCCTATCTTCTCTGACACGCTTCCCTGGCCCTGATGAAGCAAAGCAGCCCCAGAGCATGACATTATCATGTTCTACCACGGTGGTATTTTTACAATGACTTTCAATTTAATCGTAAATGCCTCATACAGTACATTGATGTGCATGTAAACCATGAGTTCATTTAAACACTTTTCTGTGATTCTATATGATTTATTGTGATAAATATAATAAAAATAAAGGAAAAATTAGACCTCTTAAAGTGCAAATATTAGCAATATTTAATCATTCACAAGTCCGAGTTGCATGTACTTCCATAACAGCAGAAACAAGGGACATCGTATTGTTCATGTTGTTCATGACGCATTTTGACTCACAGACAGACACAAGATTAACAAAGTGAAGTTTAGAGTCATGACATTTCAGCACGTTTGTGTGATGAATAGGGAAAAGCGATGCTTATCATAGGTTTGAAAAGAGAGTAAGCTCTTTGAGAGAAGATGGAGGGAGGGGAGCATGCTGAGTCACAGCAACCCAAAACCTGGGAACAGGCTGAATAACTACACTTGGGGAATAAGCATACAATAGCTAAAAGGAGACTCCAACAAAGGGGAACTTCTGCAACTCCCAAGTGAGGCGTTCTAGGTACTGTAGCCATGTCACATAATGACAGCAATTTTAGTTGAATGGGGAACAAAGATCAAAACAGAAAGGAAACACATGAGTCTGAACATCTGGAAGAAGAAACATATGGTGTGGATCTGGGTGACATTTACTTCTCAATCCGACTATTCCTGAATGGGAACAAAAATAAAGAAATATAAGAACCACTGAAAGACTCACCCACGTTATGCTCAGTTAATGACAAAAAGCTTATTCCTGTTCTGTTACCCCCTGCGAAAAAGAAGACAAACAATGGAAAACAATTATTTTGATTAAAAGAACTCAGCCATTTAAGGAAAACTAAATTATTTGTAAAGTAAAAACAAAAAATTGTAGGTTAAGTACTATACAGTGTAAGATTCCTGCCCTAGTTTTTTTTTTTTTTTCTGCTCATGTTTTTTTCAGAAAACTAACATTATCTATCCAAACTAGCTGTGAATGCTAATTTTGACCTTGACATTAGCTGTTTTAAACAGCTGCTTGACCATTCCCAAAAATCAATTAGCAAGAAAAAGAATACACAGTGGAGATGGATGTGATCTACATCAGGGGTGAAAAACCTTGATGCACAGGGTAAACATGTCCCTTTCCAACTTATTTTTAAGACAAAAAAGACAATTCCAAACTTCTTTAAATATTCTATTGGTGATAAGAAAAGATAAAGATAAGATAAGATAAGATAAGATAGGAGATAAGATAAGATAGGACTTAAGAAAATCAATTATATGAAAAGAACACAATTTAGCACAAAGTTAAGCTTTACAGCAGAAGAGAAAAGAAACATTATATATTATAAAGGATAGATAATAAGAATAAAGGATAAAAAAGGATAAATAATGTGCATTTGTTATTATTAAGAATAAAATCATGGATCACCTAATCAGCAAGCTATTATAATTACTCCAAAATCTCTCCTTTATATGAACATTTTAGACTCACATTTCTTTGATAACTTAGGAAGTGGAGGGACTTTAAAAGCATTTGATAAGAATCCGGGTCTTGATCTCTCTTTATCCAGATTTCTAGAAACAACAGACTCCTCTCTGTCTTCCAACTCATCACTGTTAAGGTTGCTCTCAGCATTTTCAGCCAGTGTAAATCCTTTCTCTGATTCCTCTGTTTCCTCGCTACAACTTGTATCCTGGTCTCCAGCAGGAGATCTTCTGTCACTGCCAGATGAATGAGACACACATTCATCTAAATTGCTGTCAAAGAACCGGCCGTTATCAACAATATTAGAGGGAGTTGGTGGGATCAGATTGATTATGGGTGTTGTCAGGAGGCCTCCAGAACCAGATGTTCCATCAGGATAATTTTTAGACACTGGCTGAAATTGTTCCCCTGCTTCATTGCCCTGTTTGTAGCCAATGGCTGCTGATGGTTCAGCCTGGGGCTTTAAAACAAGTGTGGACAGAGCTGTTAGTCCTTTCTTTTTCAGAGCTCTTGAACAGGCTGATGCAGAGCTGAACGAGTGGGCCATGCTGTTCCTCAGGGTCAGGGGGTCCTCATCCCTTAGGCTGAAGCTGCTGTTATCTATTCCCAGATCCTCCACTGTAATATGGACCACATTCTTCTCACCTGATCCCTGTTCATCCAGGTGTGAATGCAGGCGACCGTCATTAATCTTCATTTGCTTCTCCTTCTTACCACATAGACATGAGCAGAAGAACAGTCTGCATGAAAAGTGTTCACTATTTCTCCAGGTTTTCCTATGCGGACGTTGTTGCTCAGCTTTTCCAGTCGCCATAAGGTGAATTGACTCTTCATTCAGCAAAATAAAAACAATTTATCCACATCGAAAGAAGAGTAAAACCTCGGTCCACTCCTCTGGGATACTGAAACTGCACACAGAAAGCAGTCAGCAGCAACGTGTTGCTTAGGAAAACCATGGAGGAAAAAAAGCTCCAATTCATGCTCTTGAGGTCAGGTGAACACTTGAAATGAATGCTAGCCTCAACGAGTATCCTTTGATATGATAAACAGCATCATTGCAAGCACTTTGGTTTATGCAGACAGATAAGACAGCTGTATCATGATAAATGTATAGATTAACTCACAGCTAGAAAAACGAATCTCTCACACTTAAAGCAGTCATAAATCTGTTTGCACTGATATTCTATTGTTTATATTTATTTGAGAAATCCGTATTTTGCTTTTGTGAGGGTGGTTTGCAGGGGATCTTGTGAGAATAGGGGCAGCGGATGTGTAGCTCACACAACCCGTATGGCATCAGATGACATTTCCCTCATTCCACAGGAGTTGTCCTGTTCTCTGATACTTGATGAATCATCCAGCATCAGCTTAAAACTGGTTTACTGTACCACCCACACCGAAGGCTTTTATGAAAAGATAATATCCATGCTTTTTTTTTGTTTTGTTTCTCACGCCCATGACGTGACAGCAGAGTGATAGGAATAAATACTTCACCAGTATGCATGTCCTGCCTTGGAGGCTTTCTCTGGAGAGAAATGAAGCTGTTTGGCTTCTGAGATTTGGTATTTCTATCCTGTTTCCTGTTTCTTCACAAATAATGATTAATTTGTTATGCCAAACACCAGGTCAGAAGCAAAACTGTTTATCTGCCTACTGTAGGGTTTAAAAATGTACTCTGCTACAAAGAAAGCTATAAAACCCTTTTAAAGAATTACCTCATGCTGCAATTAGAGCTGCAAATATTTTGGGTTTGTCTCAGCTTTGCACATCTAGGGACTGGAAACTTTTCGCTCAAACTCGTTTGGATTTGATGAACTGAACCCTGCCACAGATTTTCAATTGGATATATGCCTGTACTTTAAATTCAATTTGTCTTAAATATAAATTGTTTATTTGGTAAACCAATTCCTCCGGCTCCATGTTCAATCTGTAAAAGTTTATAGGCCAGGATTTCCTTATACTTAACGGTATCCATCTTCCTTTTCACCATGATCAGATTCCCTGTCCCTGTTGAAAAACAAATGATCCTCCCTTACATTAGGTTGCTGACCTAACCATATCTAATTTTTGAGATGGTGAGTTAAACTGCATGTGTACTGTAGTGTAAGTTAGTTAGTATCACTGTGTTTTCCATGCAAGCCAAAAATAGCATATACTGTGTCCATTGTATGACCTACTGTTTTATTTTATCAATGTTTGTATATTTCACATAGCCCAGATTTAAGGGTGACAAAAAGTGATACTGCCAAGATATTCTCCCTCCTGAGTTGTGGATCTCTGCAGCTCCTCCAAGGTTCCTATAAACGTCTTGGCTGCTTCTCTTATAATAGTTGTCCTTGTCTTCTCTTTTAGTTTGTTAATATGGTAATAGGAATATACTGGCAGTGGTGTCAAAAGTACACACATTTGTTACTTAAGTAGAGGTATAAATACTGCTGTTTAATAAAAT
>NW_015150862.1:273201-317197 GCF_000732505.1 Cyprinodon variegatus
CCATCTCCTGATACGCTCTCGCCTGTGTCCGACCTTTCAGACATGTCAACATCTTCTGGATCCGACATTGTAGCATGGCATAGACAATTCATGTTTGCAGTTTGAAGAACACCTGCTTGCTTCTAAAGATTTCCTTTTGCTAACCAATGAGTGTTTGCGTTATGACTCATCAAATTACACTAGTTTTAACTAGATGTGGATGGTGCCAATGATCTGCATTGGATGGTGCACATGACGTGAAATAGATATTTATAAACATTAAACCAAAACCAAGAATAACGAGTAATATTCTTTTTTAAATATAAGGAATACAAAGTACAGATACTTGTGTGAAAATGTAATGAGTAGCAGTCAGAAGTAGGAAGAAAAATATGTAATGGAGTAAAATATAGATACCTAAAAAGTGTACTTAAGTACAGTAACAAAGTATTTGTACTTTGTTACTTGACACATTAGTTTGGTGGAGAGTGGTGGCCTACTGGTTAGGGCATAGAGCTTGGAATCCTGAGGTTCTGAGTTTGAGCCCCACTCCCGCAGTTAGGCATTCTGGGTTTCTGAACAAGACCATTAACCCCCGATTGCTCCCTAGGCAACCCATGATGGCAGCCCCCTGCTCCCCAAGGGGATGGGTTAAATGCATAGGTAAATTTCTCCAATGTGAGATCAATAAAGTTCAATTTCTTTCTTTCAATTTTTAATTTTTTTTTGTCATCACTGTAAAATCTGGTTTTTTTTGTGTTAAAACGTGTGTGCTGGTGTTGGGCTTTAGGTAAGTCCTACTAGAAAATTTGGTGTAAAAGTGCTTTGCTTTTTTAATTTTCTTTTTTTTGTTCTTTATTCAAATCAGAATGTTGCAAAACAGCCCACTCTAGACAGGGTGCCATTTTTGTTCTTTCCCTGTATTGACATAATTTGTGGAAGGGTCCTAGCATTCGTCTGCATTGTTTTTAACATCAAGCTGATCTTAACTTCACCAAAAGGGGTGATTCCAACGATCAGAGACTCAGCTGCAGACATTCCTTTGCATAGCTTTGTGAGACATAAAGGGGGGGTATAAAAAGAATGTGTGGGTTTAGAACATGCTCTAATATTTTTTTTTGTTAAAAAATTATTATACATGAAGTTGAAGACAATTCCAGAAGTATTCTAAGTAAAATGCAATGTCTTAACTCCTATAAGTTATGTTTAAGAATATTTTGTAACACTTGATTTTTAGGGGTATAATCGTAAAGGAGTCAAAATACGAGTAACCCATTTTTTTTGTAGTTTTCAAAAAAAAAAAAATTCGATTTTATTATCCTTCAATTAATTACTCCTGCTCTACTTAATGTTGGTTTATACCTTGAAACTACATTGTGATCTTGGCATGGCAAAATGTGGATGGGTTCTAAAGGTGTTAATACTTTTGTAAGGGGTTGTGGTCCTGACTAAATTATAAAAGGGTTGATTTAATATGTTTTGGCTTTGGATTTAAGGAAAAAATTATAATTCTTACTAGGGCTGGGTAAAAAAATCGATTTAATCGATTTTGAATCGATTCCTTTACATTTTTGCAAAATCAATGTCTAGGGAATAAGATCGATTAGTACATGACGTTCACAATCAAATGAGCAGGAAAGATGCTCTCAAGATTACTTCAAGCCAGACAGATGCAAATATAGCAAATAGGTTGACTGAAGACATTAACAAATGGGGGCTGACCAGATAATGAAGATAATGCAGCTCATGCATGTGTGAGTGAGTGAGGCTTCACTTTTTCACTTTTCACCAACAAGTTTGCACTTATGAGACTGTTTTGTTCACATCTCAAGTTTAAACTATCTGATTTACAAGTTTGCACTTTGTGTTTAATATGACAGGAAAAAATAAAATACATGAGTATTTTGAAACACAGTTGAACCACTTCCATTATTGCAAAAACAGATCGAATCGAAATGAATTGATTTAGAACTTTATTAATCAAAATCAAATCGAGTCAGGACTTTGGCAAAAAATACCCAGCCCTAATTCTAACACATGAATGTTTTCCAGCTTAGGAAGTCCCAAAGTCTTTGTTGCTTGGCATTGTTTACAGCACCGAGTACTGATTTTAGCTGGCAGCCAGCCGACTGTTGACAGTCTTAGCGAAAGACTACTAAAGTCAGGTGAAAAAAGCTTTTATTACTCTGTCATGCAGAGACCCACATGGTGGTATCTACTTCTCCAGATAATCTCAAGAGAACATCCTGACCTCAGGTTTAATGGGAGAGACTGAAATTATGTGGGTTCAGGGTGTTTCGGGTTTGAGTTAGCAGGCATTGATGCAGGTTGGAAGATGGATTGATCAAATAAAAGGCAGACAATACCACTTTAAAATCAAATTTCTGGTTGTTTATGTAATAATGTCCATAATAAGGTTCTTTGACTTGATCCAGTTCAGTGCTGCCTGGCCAACAAAGGGAGGCAGCAGAGAGCAGATACTCAAAACTGTCTGGACATAAAACAGACCCCACCACTTCTTAGAGGGACCTCCACTGGTATTTGCACGTCTGGATAAAGTTAAACCACACAAGAGCTTTTTATTTGTAGTCCTTGGAAACCTGGCTTTCATGATATCTTGATCTGGTGTTTGCAAGCATATCAGGTTTAATCATCTTCCATACTGTACATGCCATTTGTATATACATATTGCAGTAGAGGAATGACAACATATATGCAGGATTAATGTTCTATCTTATTTACTGAGGTTGTGTTTGAATGACCTGCAGCCTTCCATGCAGATGTGTAAAAAATGAGGCTTATGATGCATGTTAGAGACACTGTAAGTGACAAAACAGACAAAGATGAATGCTTCACAGCTGCTTTAGCCTGAGGCAGTATAAGTAGGCTGGGGCCAACATGGAAAGCTCACCATTCTTCACTCCAATGCCACATAATGTTGATCTGGAACTACTCAAGTTATTTTTCTTTCACTTATAGTGTCTTATAAAAAAGTATTCACACCCGCTCAACAAACATTATAACCACCAACTGTTGTTTTGTTATGGGGAGCTCTTGTAATTGAAGTAACAGATAAATAATAAATATTTATATTTTCTAAAGTTTTTTACACAGAAAATAACTGAACAGTGTGGCAACCATTTGTGTCTAGTCCCCTTTACTATTTTCCTTTGTAAAACCCAGGTATTTTTCCAAGTTATCTTAGTAGTAAACAGTGTCAGAGGTTTGTTTGGAAACAGTAGTGCACAAACGACATTGTGAGAACCAATGAACACACTTAGCAGGCAGGTGATAAAGCTGTCAGGGGAAGAGGTACCTGCTACAGAGATCTACAGATCAAGAGGGACAATCAGTTGACACAATTGTTGTGCACTACAAAGATCTTGCCATTATGTAAAAGTAGCAAAAAGCAATCACTCTTCAAAGAAATCCACAATAAGTATACTTTACAGTTTAACACAAGCAAGGTGAACACCAAAGTTCTGATCAGATAAGGTGAAATAAAACTGTTAAGATGAAAAAACAAAACAAAAAAAACAAAATTTCTATGGTAGCAGGATTATGCAATGGAGGTTGTTATCTTAAGCAGACACAGGGGAAGTTAATTCAAGTTGATTAAAAGAAGGATTAAACTAATGAGAGTTTTCCTGCAAGAAAACATATATGCAGCTAGAGCTACATTGGGAGAGTTTAAATGAAAAAACAATCATGGATTACAATGATCCGGTCTGAGTTTAGGCCTAAATTAAATTAAGAGGCTGTGGAAAGACTTAAGAATGTAGTTTGGTCTTTAGATTTTTAATGCATATCCCAAAAGACCCGCAGTGTAAATACAAATTAACACATTATTTTCTTATTAATTAAACTAGAATCATGTCATCATCTGCCGTGTTTGCACTAGTTTTTTGTAGGTACAAGTTTGGGAAAGTTCAAAAGGTATGAAAGCTTTTGCAATTAAAAAAAGTAGCCCTTTGGAGTTTTTTTTTTCCTTCAGTTGCATTCAATGTTACATCAGCAGGCCTTAGTCTACATGTCCAGGCATAGGTCTCAGTATATCTGAGCATGCTCAGTTGTGTTTATAATGGTCTCACAAGCGGAGAACAGTAAACTCTGGACAGCCCAGAGAGGGTGGTGCGGCCAACATCAACAATAAGCCCCTCTACTCTGAGAAGGTTCCATTTCTGCAACACCCTCACCTCCCTCTCTCTCAGCTGCAGTACGGCAAAGCATGTTGAACATTTCCTGTGACAGTCATATTTCCACATGCATCAAGACTGTGTCTGTACTCAGCAGCAGTGGGTTCTGTGGTGAACATGACCCTGTTTGGTCATACGGAGAACTCACACAGGCAAGCACACCCCGTCAGACAAAAACATTTTTTTTTTCTGATTTCATAGAAGAGGAGAATGTTTTAACCAGCCTATAATTGCATTTTCTAAACAAGACAGGAGTATGAGTCACTTTCCAGGGGAAAGGAATGTCACCTCTTCCTGTGAAATTAGAGGGAGAGGGCTGGAGGGAGTTACTGCTTCAGAAAAACATTTACTGGACACTTTATATTGTCAAGGATGTCTAGCATCCACTAGGGATCAAACAACATGGTGGCACTCAAATAACGAGGTGGGGGGGGCAACAAAAATAAGCATCTTTAACCAACGCTGTTGACTTCTTGAATCAACACATCATGAATCAAATGTTTCCATCATTTCCCTAAAGGGGTTGCATCCATTTTTCGCTTCCATGGACCTTCCTGTTTGTGTTCCAAAACTCTTAGAAAGTGTGCCAAATACTTGGCTGATACCTAATAGCCTGAGAAAAGGAGTTCAGGGGGGAGAAGAAAAGGCCACTGACCTCTGGAACTTTTGGGTTGAACTTTCCCCTCCATACCTCCCTCCACCCCCTCAACAGCTAGTTGCCCCCCCCCCTCTCTCTCTCTCTAATCAATTACTGTTGGCAGTCAGGGGACCACCAATGATTAGTAGCGGCAAGGCAGACGTTGCTCAGGGGGGAGTGTTGGGTGAAGGAGGCTGGGAGGGTGGCAGAGGTGGGGGTAGAGGAAAGGAAATAACCTTTGATCAAAACGCTGCCTCAAAAAAAAAAAAAAAAAGAGAGAGCGTAATGCCCCCATCCCCCCAATTTAAATGACCCTTGAAGAGGTTTATTTATCTATGAGAATGAAAGATGGCATCCTTTTGTTTTTTTTTCCTCTCTGGGTAGACAGCAGTTTCTGCCAAATATTGTTTACACATACACAAGCTCAGTAGAGACCATTTGAGACCGAGAGAGCTCAAAGACAATAAGGAACATAAACACAAACTTTTTTTCTTCTTCTTAAAGTCTTTGAAGCAGGAGGGAAATAATTTACTGGCTCTTAGTTTTTTTTTTTCTTTTTTTGGAGAATCTGTGCTGTTCCCACGCCCAGTGTGGCACGAAAGCTTACCAAAACCATTTGTCATAGATTGGCTGATTGGCTTGCTGGAATCTTAGCATTTCCTTAATAGAATGGGAAGTTTAATTTGATAGAAGGAAATGACTCTCTATGCCCACCAGACTCTGCCCTGCTCACACTTGTCCCTTGTTTTCCATATAATTTTACATTTGAGTGGCAAGAACGTTTCTCCCCTAAGTATTAAGGTTATCTATTGACATAGAATGTAAAGAGAAAAAATTATGTTGTTTACTTCTTTCTGTTTTGGGGAAATTATTGGGTGAAATCAATGTTAACGTCAGTGCCGGGAAAATATAGTCTTACTCACTGAATAATTTTTAACTGTACAGTATGTTCAACAATATCCATGCTAAAAGATGATGGTGCATCATGCCTTTGCGATGCTTTCTGTGGTAGTAGGGAAAGGGTAGGTGGGTGGTACAGTTTAATGTAAAGGAAAACTTTGAAAACTAATTTTACCATCTAGCACAACAACAACCCCAAACAAGCAGCTAGTACTCAAGTGGAATGGTTTAGATTAATGCAGATTCAAGTGTTTAAGCTGCCAATCAAGTGTCTTGACCTAATCCAGTTGAAAAGATATCAAATACCTAAGAAAAATGTACTACTTCTGTTGCCAGTGTGAATATTTTTAGAAAAAAATCCTACAATTTTAGACTCAGCAATTCCGATTTGAGACTAAAGTTTCTACAAAGCTTCCTTACCAACTGTGGTTTTCTCTAGAGCTCTCTGTGGCTAACTCTTTCTGCACACAATTAATGGCGTTATGAGCACCACTGGAGAGCTCAACAAAAACTGTTGTCTCTGTGCTTTTCCCATGGGAACACCACAATGTGTTCAAGACAAACTCTCTGAAGTGATACAGTTATCTCTCTTCACTCATGTTCTTCCTGGAACCAGTGTAAAGCCAGCTAAGTTAAATCAAATTAGAATTATCTGTCATTTTAGAGCCACCAAGGATAACCACAATGTATTACTGATAGAAACAAGCTGCATTCTATAAAACTGTTTAGGAATCTAATCTGTATTATTGCTGATTTTTCCCTTATGATAAGATGTTTTTCACATTCCCAGACCTAGAAGTATTGTACTATAATATGTAAAGCTAGAGCAACTGAGCCTCATCAGACAGGCATTTCAAATCTGCTGTCATGGCTGTTTAAAAAGAGGCTGACGGAAGACAAAAGCAACTTGTCCAGTTGTAGCCCCTTTGAGGTTCTCTAACGATTCCTGGGCCCTCTTAGACATCAGTGCAAATTAAAGTTAACACTTGGTGAAAGGGAAGATTAGCACCGAGAGGATGGCACAAAGGGTGTTAAATATGGCGAGAAGTATGGTGGACCACAGGCCAGGCCTGGGACACATAACCTACAGCTGTCTACATTGACCTATTTCCACTAAACTAACCTAAAGATATTTAGCATCCACCATTGTGTAAAAGGCCTTTTGAAGGGACACTACTGAAGTCTGATCTGCAAGGCCCACTTTGGGCATGCTGTCCTTTCATGGCTCTAATAAAAGCGATGGTGAAGGGTTTAATTTAATGTGGCAGGTGATTATATGGTACATATTTATCTGAAGGGTTAGGGCAGATGTCACAAGAGAAGATCACAGAAAAAATAGGTGTGTAAAGAATACACAAGCCATTTAATTAATCACCATATATAAGATACACACAATAAAAAGACAATCCTTACACTTAAACAATAAAAGGTATATTAGCAATGCCAATGAATATCTCTTCTTTGGGAAAGGTTTAAAATGAAAATTCTACTGGATGTTAAATATGTATGGAAAGCCAAAGAGGCCAAAATTCAAGAAATGGACAAAACCTTTGTCATTTATTAAAAGTGTCACTGATGAATTGAAAACAGATATAATTTAGAAAAGGGTAAGTGTTCAATAATGTAGTAAAGTCATGTATAAAATCCACCCAACTGTTTTTTTCTGCATTTAACTATTCTTGCAGCAGGGTAAAAAAAAAAATTCTGTCTCTCAAGTTTTCCTATCAATGTCCCTCTCAACTATGTACACTAGTGATTAAATTTATCCATGCATGTTTTACTATTTCATGTTGGGGTCTTTTTCATGGAGTACTTTCCACAGGGCCCATTAAATAATAGCAGTAATTAAAACACTAAATTATTAACATTAATTATTCATATAAAACATAGTCCAAGGGTTTGTGACATTTTTTTTCTACAAGTAAATATCTGGGAATTGTGGCCTTTGGTCACACACAACAGCTACAAAACAGCTTAATTTCTTATTTATGTATCTTTATTCTACTTCATGCCCTTCATGATAAAATGTTACCTCAATCTGTTTGAATTTTGCCTAGTAAATATTTGGTGCTCATACTGGTATTGTTGAAAAAGTACTTACTTAGTTTAGTTACGCACCATAGGTAATTGTATTGTGTAATTTCAAATAAGTCAGCATGTTTAGAAAATACATGTCACACACTAAACACACTATCTTTTATTGAAAGAAGGTTCTGATGTCTCTTAAATTTTCAGGAACATAACTCATTGGTTGGCTTCTGTGATTATTGCACTTCTGACATCAAACATAAATGACTGAAGACCCATTACAATCAAATCCAACCATTTTATAGTTAAATAAGAAAAAGACACCTGAATAGCTAGCTATTTTGGTTTTAACAACCCTTTTAATAAGATACCTAGCTGGTGTATCTAACTGCTATGATGGGAGTTTACTTCACACCACATACTGTTCCTGTTTGAGATTTATGATGTCCTATTTGTAGAAATGTCATTCTGTCATGCTGCTCATAAAATGGCATACTAACTGAAGTTCATGAGATAGTCGATTTAGTCATAAACAAATCTTAGCTCATCCAGGTTACTTTTATAAGTCAGACAACCTGTTCATAAACTATTCAGGGAATCTTTTATGGATCCTGTGATACACTTTGTGTTTTAATATCTGGAAAATGTGTAAGCCATAAAGCACATGCTATTGTTTTGCTTCCACTAACCCCCCCTTCATGCTGCTTGATTGTTAGAGGGGGGGTATTTGCATTGCTTTCCTTCTCTACTGAAGATCCTTTCAGGAGGCCATTAATGCAGAATGTCTAGTCATGCTAGACAGCATTAGGCTGCTCTAAGACTCTGGTTGCTCAGGGTCGCACTCTAACTTTGACCTCAACGAAACAGGAGAACCTATTTTCTTCCCCCACTTCTTCAGATCACTGCATCAGTGTTTACACCAGCAGTGAATTCAATGCATTTCTATTGTGCCTGTTTTTTTTTTTGTTTTTTTTTTTTGTGGGGACAAAAAGTTATGTCATTTTTGGACAAATGCAAGTTTTATTTTCTATAGTTACATGTCAAGGCAATGGAGTGTAAGCCCCATCATATATCATATACAACATAAGCAATGTTATCTTCCGACTACAAGATAACACGACATTGAAAGTGGTATCTGATTTGAAGCTTTTGTAAAATGCAAGTTCCTTTAAATTATTTCAGAAACTCTTGAATTTCTTATGTATTTCTACATAAAGGGCTTATACACTTACCAACCACTTTATTAGGAACACCTTGCTAGTACCAGGTTGGATCCTCTTTTGTCTTCAGGACTGCCTTAATCCTTTGTGGCATAGGTTCAACACAGTAATAAAAATGTTTCTCAGAGTGTTTGGGCCATATTGACATCATAGCATCACGCAGATACTGCAGATTGTCTGCTGCACATCCATGATGCGAATCCCACAGCATTCTAAGGTGCTCTCTTATATATATCTGGTGCCAGTGGTGGATATGTGAGGACCGTGAAATTGCTGTCATGTTGAAGAGGCCAGTTTGACAAGAGTCATGCTTTATGACATGGCTCGCTAACTTGTTGGAAGCATTCATCAGAAGATGGGTACATGGATGACATGGTCAGCAACAATAGGCTATGATGTTGACCTGAAGCTCAAATTTTAATAAGGGGCCCAAAATATGCCAAGAAAACATCCCCTACACCATTACACTGCTACTACAGTACCAACTGTTGTTACAAGGCAAGATGGATCCAACAGAATTCGAGACTCATCAGACCAGGCAATTTTTTTTCCCAATCTTCTATTGTCAGGTTTTGCTGGCTGAGCTTCAGTTTTCCAAAGTTTCCTGCTCTTGACTGATGGGAGTGGTACCTGGTGTGGTCGTCTGCTGCCGTAGCCAATTTGCCTCAACGTTTGACATGTAGTGTGTTCAGAAATGCTCTTCTGCGTACCTGTTCCAAACCTGGCCATGTGTAAATATCCTACTAGATCAGCAGTTTCTGAAAAACTTAGACCAGCCCATCTGACAACAATAACCATGCCTTATTCAAAGTCACCTAAATCACCTTTCTTCCCTTTCTGTTTCTTGGTTTGAACTGCCGTAGATCTTCTTGACTATGTCTATATGCCTAAATGCATTGAGTTGCTGTCATGTGATTAGCTGATTATAAATTTGCATTAACTAGCAGTTGGACAGGTGTACCTTATAAAGTGGCTTGGGAGTGTATAACTGTTTCTAAAAACTCCGTCCATCCATCTATCTAGAAGTCATCTGTCGAGGTCACAGGGTGCTGATCTATATAGATCGCCAGTCCATTGCACGTTAGCACAGATGTACAGCTAGGCACAAACACATACAAGGGCAATTTAGAGACATCGATGAATTTGATGGTCATGAACCCAGAGAGAACTTATGCAATGCAAGATGAGAACATGCATAATCCATATACAGTAGAAAAATCCCAGGCTAGGAGTCCTTTTTAAATATTATCATACCTATAGCTCACAATAGTTGAAATAAGGTCAGATATGTCATTTAAAGCATATTTAAAAAAACATAAAAAGGAATGTCTGTATTAAAGTATTGAGCATTACAGCTTAATAAAAAAAATACCCCAAAAACAAATCTAGCAATAGCAATTTCTACAGGCCAAATCTAAGATCATTAAAGTGTAGACATATATCCAGTGGAGCTGCCTGACAGGAGAAGTGTTAAGATCAAAAAGCCCGGCACAAGAGGGATTTGAAGTTGCTCAGTTAGTCTGCCCATAATTTACCACATTTGCGTATGACCAACATTGGCAAAAGCTGGAACCTAAAACTTTCAAATAAGGACAGGATTCAGTTTACATGTTTTCATTTCTGGTCTGGTTTTGAACAGCATTGTCACTCTAGGATGCACAAGTATTGGTCACCACAATGACCTTATTTATTTCATTAAGCGAATCAGTGGTTATCCAGCTCTAACTTTTCTCAAAACAATGCAGTACCTGTTTTATTCATAAGGATTTAATTTTTTAACTTACTTAATACACTAATATAAAATCAGATTGAACCAGCAGTCAAACTGTTGCTCTCATTAATCTGACACTGACAAAAATGTTTTAGCCAAAGCTTATTATTCTGGCCACACATACAGGAGGATAGGTTGCAATTAGTGGATATAGATTTAACATAATCTGCAGAAATCAACAGACATTTTACACTGACTCAACTCATGATGAATATAAAGTAAAATATGTTGAATTTACTTTGATGGTAAACTTTAAGCTCAGAATCAACACCTTTTTCCTCTCTTTATTGTTCTGATTGTTTACTGCTTACTTGGGCTATCAGGCCTAGCTACTGCATGAACTCAGTTGTGTCCTTTCATGTCAGGTTTGGACACTCTTTTCCTTATATCAAATACTGTGTTTTGTAACCCTGAGGTCAACAGAGAAACTTAATTGGATGTTGTATACAAATAAAACACATCCTTTTCGCCTGCTTACTTCTATTAAACACAATAGGATTTCTAGCATTGACTATTTTTTTTTAGAAAAACAAAAAATAGAGTTTACAGGAATTATAAATCGGGTTCTTTATAATTAGATTTGTTAAGCCTGGGGAATAACATAAATGCAGCCTCTACATCTCTAGCAGACAGTTCAACAGACAAAGATTTAGTTTGGAGGTTAGAAGAAGGGTAATCGGTCCATGTTATCTGACTGTTTAGGACTCATAGTCTCTCAGTAAACCATGTCCCCACCAGCCCCCTCGCCTTATCCAAGGCCTGGGTGGAAAGCTGCAAATTCTGATGGCAGACAGGAAGCCCTTATTGTACTGGGGCAGAGATCCCAGAGCCAGACAGCATACAGCAGCGATGTCATCCCTGGCAAGGCCAGGCATATCTTTGTGCTTGCTCACCATGTAACAAAGACGTAAATAAACACTGTTACCCCCACTGGTCTTCAACTGTCATTTCAATTAGGAAGAGTAGTGATTGAAAGCCATTGTCTGTGTTTTTCCCAGCCATGCAGTTACCTCTGACCCCGATGGCTCGTGCCTGAGGTGATTTTCTTTATTGGTCCATAGGGTCAGTGTTTAGCCCCACAGCCACCAGTAGCAGGTTTAAATCTGCAGAGTCAACATTCTGTTTTCCTGGCTGTTAGCTGCATTAGCACACTGAAGTTGCACAGCCCTTCCACACCCACTCCGTAAACATCCTCCCTCAGGCCAGATAACATCTCTGCCCCGTCCATTCATTCGCCGGACTATAGCTCATATGCCTCTGGACTGAACCACAAGTAATGCTAGTGGTGATATATAGAGAAGCTTTGCTTTGAAAAAATAAACCTAGTCAAGCATTAGACCAACAACAGAAATGAGTTGTCAAAATGAGAAAATATTTTCTTACCGGTACTTGTATTTTGTCATATAACAACTGCAAACATTAATGTACTTTGATTGAGATTCAAAGATCACCTCTGTAAAGTGTATAATATAATTTAAAGCAACACAAAGCTTTTGAATTTTTATTATTATTTCCTTTTTTATAAAACATTAATTTTGGCCCTGTGAGTAAATACTTTATAGTGCACTCTTTTGAAGAACAGCACCTGCAAGTCCTTATTAGTATATTATATCATGCTTCATATCTAGAGACTCAGTTTATCCCCATTCTTTTTTGCAGATTAGCTCAAGCTTTGTTAAACTAAATGGGGAGAGTGCATGGAAATACATTTAAAACTAATACCATTTTAAAACGTTGGTCATAGTTCTGGAATTTGGCTTTAGCACTTTAATCAATGAATACTAATACGTATATCTGAACCAATCAAATGTAGCTTTGGCTAGTTCAGGGTGTTATCCTGCAGGATTGTTTCGCTTCATTTATACTCTGATTTGTTTTCCTGTCTCGGGAGAAACAGGAACTATTCCTCACCTGTCTGCTGCATTCCCTGGCCTATGCTGTGCTTTTTCATTGTTCATTGATGCTCTCTGACAAACTTCTGAGCTCTTCACAGAACAGCTCTTCCCTTTTTTCTATTAAAAAATGACTAATTTTAAAGGACATTAGTTACACTAGAATGTTGTTACCAAAGTAAAGGTATGTGAGGGAAATGTACCAGGCTATTTTTGCTTGTCTGATTTTTTGCATCATCTTCCTTCATTTTGGTCTATCAAATAAAATTTTAACAAAACAAATTAAAGCTTTTAGTTTTCATTTTATAATAGTTGGAAATGCATATCAACACTATTGCAAGTCATTGGCCTTGTCAATTGCTAGTTAAATTGCTACTGGATAATAAATGTTAATACAGAAATTACCAAAGCCACATAGTGTTTTAGCTTTTTACTAATTTGCTCCCAGTATAACTGAAACTGTAGAAAAACGTTTTGGAAAAGTGACCAAATGCAATATCTTCCAGGAAGCAGAGCATTTGGAAAAGTCTCAGTAAAAAATGTTGTTACTGACAATAAATCATCACATTGTTTAATTAGCATCCTCAACATTTTATTTCATTGTGGTTTCCCTCTAACATGTTTCTCTCTTGGGTTTTTATTCACATACCTCTGATGATCTTCCTCCCATTATTTTTTCCTGCGTAAGAGGTACAGACTAACAACTACTGGTTTTCTGGTGGGAAAATAAAACAAGCTGTTGGTGTAATCCTCCACATGGGATTTGCAAATAAATAATCAGTGCTTATCTGTCTTAATATCTTCATTACAGATTTCTTATTATCCGGTTACCCTGTTTACTTCTTTAATGTGGATAATTACAACCTCCAATGTAGATAAAGCCCAGTATTTAGCATTTAAACAAGTACATTCTTATCTAAGTGTTCTCTGTTCTCACAGAAACAGCCCAAAACAATGGTGAGATTCCTGATCCTCCCACTCGCTTTTAACCCCAGGTTTCACCTGAACCTAATCTTTTGAGGCATCTTAGTCATACAAAACCCTGCAAACCTGAGTAAGTTGATGCCATGTTGGTGGTGGTCTCCAAAGACCAAAGGGAACAATGGATCAAATGCAACCTAAAATACAAAGAGGCTTTGAACTATTGTTGTTGGTCTCATGCCCACCACAACCCCCTGGTCCTCCTCAGCTCCTCATATCTTGTGTGTTATCTGACCCAGTGAAAGTGCCACATTTAAGAGGAGATGGAGGAAGAGTCTGATTTGGCTATCAATATCTCATCTTACCCTGATTACCTGTACAGTAGATCCACCAGCATACCCTCTAACTGTTTTGAAAACTTCCATCACATTCTGCAAGGAATCCCCCTCCATCCATTAGACGATAGAGTCATAAATTAAATGTGGCTTGAAGGTCATGAGTGTCTTTCTTGGTAGATGATTGTGATCGTAAAATAAGGAGGGCTATGAGAATAAGGTTGTACATGTAGGGACATACTTGCTTTTCAGATTATGTTTTTCTGTTGCAATTAAAGCAAATTCCTTACATTACGGCAGATTTTATTCCTTTCCAAAACTCACTTTAAATTAATATTGTTTTTCATATTATTTACAATACAAAAACTCTTCATATTACTTGATAAGTATATTAAACATCCAGATGCTTTTTACTTTACTTTATTAAATTTAATACAAGGGTGCTCCCATGTCAACTTTTAATTATTAACAAATATTTTTCTGAAACATTTTTTCTGTTTTGTTTTTTTCACTCTAGTATCCATCAGCATTAACCACATATGCTACCATTCTAAACTTGTAGCATCTTTTATTTGGGACCGCTTCCCCTCTTTGAACACTTCTTAATGGGTATCCAAAGCCTTAAGAGTAAGATACAGAATGATAATGTGTGGAAAAAAGAAACTTTTGAGGCAGGGCTGTAGTACAAAAGACAGCTTGCGATCCATGGTCAAGTGCACTATGGACCAGTGACAGAAAACTACTAGAACAAAAGAAAAAAAGTGAGATTTTCAGCCGCTGCCATTCACTGCTGCTGGGGTATTTCTGGACAGAACTGGAGCGAATTTGAAGTTGTTTAAACAATAACTTTTGCTAGAAGTGCTATAACAAACTATAAGACTGTCCAAAATAGAAAAGAAAAAAGTACCGTAGAAAGATTTAAGATGCATCAAATATGAAATTTAAAGCAAGTTTTCCACAAGCTGTGTTTTGAAAGGAACTGCTGACTCACTGATGCTTATAAGGCGATCTGGAAAATCAGGACCTTATTTGTGTTTGTAAACTGTAGATTGATGCCAACTTCCCAAGTTAAAGCAGAAACACTAAAACATGATAGAACCTCTATTTTTCTTTTCTTTTTTTTCCATGTGGAACTTTGTTGTGTGATATCCCAAGGAATCTGATCCTATAGCATCAATCTCTGTCTGGATGATAAAGACACTGATGACAGAAGAGTTGATCTCGGGCCTAGGGTGGGGTCCTCGCATATTTGTCTGTAGTTCTACTGTAAATGCAAACGTCTCCACCCAAATTCAAACCACTCCACAGACTTGTCTCCATTCCCTAACTGTCTGTAGACATCAAGTTAAACATGTTACATGCACAGTGTTTACCTTCATTCCATCATACATTTCCACAAGACGGGACCATGAGGAGTCTTGCCTAATGAGAAAACAGTATGTATCTAATCAGCTTGAGAGATTAGGGAGAAACTGTGCAAACCACAGTAAAGCTATCATTGGCAACGGCTGCTTATGATACAAGCTTCTCAGTTTCTGCCAGCTGGCACACACAGCCAGGGGTAAACCGCGCCTGCCGGTTAATGGATCATAAAGGTCTCTCGTAGCCTATTCACAGCTCCACATTATTTAGCAATTTAATACAAATCCATTAGTTTTCTGTGTAAGCAAGCATGATATTTAGACTCCATGCACCACGCAGGCTCCATGCATCAAAACAAAGACGCAAGGCACTCATAAATCATCATGCATGGGCAACTCGCATTCTAAGACATTTATACTTTTCTTCAAAAGCTTATCACATAATCACAACACAAAATTCTGGCAGGCCCAAGGCAATTATTCTCAATTGCATTGCATTATTGCACGAGCATTTTTCTAACCAGTTTGACCACAAAAAACAATCCATTCAAGTCCAAATTATACCAGTGTTTGTAACCCATCATAAGATGTGTACTGCCTCCCACCCTCTTTAGAAAAGGGGTTGCTTTGTTTCTTTGTTTTGTTTTCATGACACTAAGAAGTCCTTTGAAAGCAAATGCATTGATGCAAATATTAAATAATTGTATATATATTGTATAGATTCACATTTTTTTCTTTGGGAATTTAATTTTTTTAAAAGTCTTAAAGGTTCAAAAGGAAAGTAGCTTTGATGGTATAACTATGAGTTTTATGAACTTCAATGATCTAAGAGGGGATAATAAAGCTGGAAAATTAAGGGGAAATTTTCAAATTCCAACCACAAAAAATTACATTCAGGGAAGGAGAAAAGTGCCTTTTTTGAGTCTGACGTATGTGTCATTGTTTTTGTTTTTTTTTCTCATATGGAACTAAGTGGATCACCACAACTATGCCTTACAGGCATCCCTATGGCACAGGGTTAGATCTGGGGTCACTTTTAGACAAGATTATGGTAGTGATCTCTTTTGCTTCAGGTTAGATGTCTGAACAATTTTCACTTAAAGTTCAGAACAGGGTGGTTAATATTTAGAAGGCAAACAAGGCAAAGCGAAAACCTAGTGTAAAATATTAGAAACAAATATGGGGAACAATTATGATATATATATATATATATATATATATATATATATATACAATATAAACATTGATAAACATATTTAAAAGTTAATGAGTCCTTTTAATTGGGTTGGGCCAGGCACATATAAGAAACTAACACTTTGTTGGGTGTTTGATATGTGTCTCCAAACATTGTACAGATTCTTGGCAGTTTGAAGATTCCTGGTAAGGTGTCATCACAAATGACTAGTCATCCATTAAAAAGATAAGTTTTACTGTAACTATGGCAACAGATTACCAGAGAGGATGAATTAGATGTGGACTTCTTTAATTGCATCTGAGAGAGAGCTTGTACAAAGCACAGTATTAACTATAAACCTAGTCAAACTGAAGTTGTTTTCTTTTAGTATAAGAAACCATACTGCAATAGCTTTAAAGGGACATTTATAGGATTTATGACATATGAATTATTTATTTAAGTATTGAAAAAATTCTGTGTTTCAGCTACACGTTGTAGTAACATTGCTGCATAAAGAATAGGAAACATCAAAATATAATTAGCTGATGTAACTAAAACACCCGTATTGGTTCTTCTAGATATCAAGAAGCTCTGGTCAGCCAAATTTTGATTTTCTTTGTTTTATTTTATTTTCTTTCCCAATTAGTTGTTAAGCAGTTGTTAAGCATTCAATGGTTTCTGGCATTTGGCTCTCACCAGTGCATGTTTCCCAACAGGTGTTAATATCATTATATTACCCACTGTCCTTGATGGTATTGTTATTATGACCACTACTAACATCAGATTGTGAATATATTGCACACAAAATCTTTCAAACAAAGCATCTGTGGGTACCGAACAGTCATTTTTTTGACTCTCCTCTTCATTTATCAACCCATCTGCCTTGGTTAAATTGTCTTTTCATCCTTTTCTGTGCTATTACTTTTAATAATGAAATAAAACTGGTCAGATGACTAATTCAAATCTAGATTAACTTCCAAGGGGTTCTTTGCATTGACCATTTATGGTTAAAGTTGGGCTTGTAGAGAACAGATCAAGAGGTGGGAACTTGTATGCAGACATCAAGGTGCAGTTATGATCGGTTAAGGAGTCCTAATGAGAGAATGTATGGATTTAAAAACCTGATTTTTGGAATAGAATGTAAGGCTTTATTCACGTACTGTTGTTTTACTAAACATACAATATAAAACGTGGCTCTTTCTTTAAAGTCATACATTATTTTACACAATGGGTAACTGCTTCGTTGCAGAAAAATCCCCAATCCCCAAAATTTATTTTCTTTTACAATGCAAGCAAACTCCAATTTCACACATTTATCAACTGCAAATATTACAAATTTGTCCATTTGAGAGTTAATAAAAGCAAAAGGAAAGTTTTTCTTACCTTAGTGAAACAATGCTATTCTTGCAGTTGTATGCCTTAAGAATATGTGGAGGATATTGCCAGATGCACTTGTTCTGTTTGAACACAAGTGAATCCCAGTTGATAGAGTGCTGGCATGACAAGCTATGCAAGCTACCGGAAAGGGATTAAAAAGCATTAAGCGTGTCCAGCTGCACAGCCACACACACACATATATTCAAATTTATATTCTGACATACTGACACATTAAATGATAAGAACTGCAGAAAATCCTGTTATTGTCTCATCACTTAGTCTATTAGTAATCTCAGAAGTACCAGATTAATGTTTGCACAAAGAATTGGCACGGGTTAAAAATGAAGGTATAATGTGAAATGCTGTTTCCAACAGTTGAACTTTTGTTTATGCACACCCTCTTGTATCTTCATCTGTATAGCTCTGTTGTCTAAAGCTGATTATTGAAGGCCAGATGGGCCCCACTGGCCACGCCTTGTCTGTCTGTTCTTCCAGTTATCGTCCAATGAATGGCATGCATCTGTATGAGTGGATGACCAATACAGGCAAACTGGGTCACAGATTTATTTGAAGATAATGCAGTATGGAGTGCAAAATATTTTTTCCCCCCGATATATTTTATGCCATGAAAGTGTAAATACAGTAAAACAGAACAGCCCACACAAAGTCACCCACAAAATTTTATGATTTTCCCATATGAACAATTTAGGTATAATTTATCTATAAAATACAGACATCCTTTTGGGTTATTGAAGGAACACAGGGAGTTTGTGTGCCAGCAGTATGCTTTCAAGGGCCAGAAATTCCCCCACTGCAGCTCTGAGGCTAGCCTTGCTCCCTGGACAGCCTCCTCTGAAAATCTCCAGTGACCCTTCTGACTTTCCATAAATCTGCTGAGTGATTGTGGTGCTCAATTAACACTCCACGAATTGCTCCCAGCGGAGAGAATGGTCACATCCGAAACAGCAAGAAACCGAAGCCGCAGGTTCACTCTAAGTTCTGCAGTAATAACACAGTGGACCTGGTACAATAAAAGAGGGCTTGAAGGTCCGAAGCTATAATAGCGGCCATTGTGCTGGTGGTCACACAATCACTCAAGTGCAATATTCAGGAAAGCCAGTTCATTACATCCAATAGAGTCTCAATCATGTGTAAAATTTGCAGTTTGAATAGGCTTGCTATCATATCAGTCATCAGCGACTGTACTGAAGCTAATGGAGTCCCTTTACTCCTGCTTACCCTTTGTGTCTTTTGTTTCCACTGGCAGTATCAGAGTAAAGCTTATTTTAGACTTTTTTTTAATCTTGACAGGACTCTGACTCACTATTGTAAAACAGATTTAGGTTGCTCGCACCAATATGTTTCCTCCTGATTAGGACAAAATAGAACAGACTTTGCAAGAGGAAAGAAATCAGTCAAGGTCCAGCACATGTTTAATGTTGAATAAAGAACAGTAGAGGACCTGTTAACAATTATATATAGGCAAAAACAAGAGTAAAAGCATTAATAACTAAAAAAACTAATATTTACATGTAGTATTAGAATAAGTATAAACAATACCCTTTAAAAGCACTTTTCTTATGACATTACATCCACCACCTTTCAATATTTTTGGGACTGCATGTGACTGAGCAACACAAAGTAGCACATAACTGTGAAGTGTGGGTAAAAGAATGCGTGTTGAAAAATGTAGTAGTAATTTTTACTCTTATATTGCAAAATAACATTTTTTCCAGCCCATTGCTTTCAGAGTTTTCTTAAACAGATACTTTGAAGGATACACAGCAGATCATTCAAGGATAAAGTGGTTGAAAGATTTAAAACAGGGTTAGGTTCCAAAGTAATATCCTTCTGCAATCGAAGTCTATTCTGCCTTTAGGATTTATAAAAAAATCTGTTCTATTTTTCAGAAGACCAGTTGAAAGAATTTGAGTATGTCAGAGAGGACCTCCCTCCCCTCCTATGTGTGGAGAAAATCTAGCTTTGCAAATATCTCTGAACTCAAAATACCTTATGTAAAAAAGTAGCATCATGCTATGGAGATACTTTTCCCCCCCCAGAGAATAAAGGAGGTTGTTTTGATAAGACGGGGGTAGGGCAATGCTAAGACAAAATCTATTGCAGAGAATCACATTCCAACAGCAAATGATCCTACAGTACATACTCACCAAGAGCTACGAGACGAAAGAGTTTAGCTCAAAGCATGTTTATATGTTAGGATAGCAATGACAAAATCATTACCTGAATCCAATTGAAAGTTTTGTTTTCAAAACTAGTATAAATATCCTTAAATCTTTCAGGTTTAATGAAGCAAAAGATAAACGCATATGTGTATATGAATGTATATCTCAAGTTAAACAAATTAATGGTACCCTGGTAAAATTATAACTGCAAAAGCTTTAAAAGCCATTTTTCATTTTGTTTCCAGTTTACATTTATTGACTCTTTCATGTTGGTTTTTCACTGAAAACCTTAAAAAACACCTGTAAGGCTGGCATTGATACAAAGTTGAATGTCACTTTTTTTACACATTGCAATTTTACAATAAATATTTCAAAAATACATATATTAAAGAAAAATTTTTGCATATTACTTAATCATGCTATTGATTGCTGTTATTAAATGTTAATAAATGGGTGTTGAATTTGGAAAGTCAGGCAGAGTTAAATTTGTGTTTTAATCTTTGTAGTTGGACAAAACAAGATAATTATCCATAAATGTATTAATTGTACTGGGATTCAATCATGTAGAATAAGTGTCAAGAACCAAATAACTTTATGAATGCAGTATAAAGATATTTAAAGGGCTGATGTCTGTAAGATCAGAACCAATACTAGATGAAACTGAAGAGGCTAGAGTAAGAGAAGCGATACACAACAAAGTGATGACTCAGCACAGTCATAAATAAACATTATGATTAACTGTAAATCTGGCTAGTGTTGATGTAAACTGATGTTAATGAATATAAAAAAGCATGACACACAACGTCTTGTAACTTCACATGTAATCAAATTTGCCGTTAAGGAATAACTGGCTGTTTTATTACAAATCCGACAATGTTTTCTTCATTGGGCCAGAAATGCATTTTGAGAGAAATAAAAGTTTTAATAGAAACCAATTATAAGCAATGCCATTTTTTTAATTGAATGAAGTGTGTGATTCCCAGCTTTAACTGTTCATTACCCTGCACTGACATCATTTGTGGGCAAAACATTTGGGTGTGAAGATAGCAGAATATAGTGACTTTGTTTACAGATGTTGTGACTTGGAGTGTGGAAAATAGGTGGTCAGCACCCCCACAAACCCTGTAATTTGCACTTTGTTGGTCTTGTTTTTTTATTATGCTGCAAACAATTATGTATACAAGGAACATCTCATAAAAGAAGCCTATATAAATTCTTTATGACAGCAGACAATCTTTTCCCCAGTGAAAAGACATGAGGGGAAGTAAACATATGACTTCATCAGCTATATTTTATCTCTGAAGTTTAGATAAATACCCTGCAAGGTGCTTGGCAGAAGATCAAATCTAAACTCCTGGGCCCAACATGCTGTAGAGTGTTTTCTTAAAGGCCCATGTCTGGTCCATCTTTCTAGAACTGAGTTGCGGCTTTTGGTTTGTATTAAAATGTTTTATGTCTAGACGTTTCACCAAAAAAGAATCACTGAATGGAATTAGCTGAGTGTTAACCCACATGATGAGTGCACTTTCTCATGAGTAAAAAAACTCTCTCAAAGCAAGACATATAAGCTGGAATATAACTACAAAAGTATTGCTCTAACAGCACAGAACAGGTTAAAGTGGCTGAAAATGCTGTTTTGTTTGTCTGTATGATGCCACTCTTTCAGCTAAAGTATACTGCAGCATATCTGAGTCTTGAATGTTTGTGACTAGTTCATTATCTGACAGGCCAAAGAGGTTATTTGAGATGGTTCAACTGTGAGGGAAAGCATTAAGGTTGGTGTCATAAGTAACAGACAAGATAAAAAAAAAAACATCAACCTCTTTGTGTTATCAGTATCTAATTTCCAATTAAAATGAGTCAAAGCAATTTTAGTTTGCAGAACCACAGCTTTTTTTCTGACTTTTTTGAGCTAAAGATCCATCCATCCATCCATCCATCCACTCAACCATCTCCCCAATCAAGCTTTGGGGACAAGAAGGGTAGAAAATGTAATGGAAAAGCGTGTAAGTTTAATCAAAGGTAGTATGTTTCTGATTCAAACTGCAGAGTGTTGGAGCCGAAGAAAGAGGCAGCAGATGGCAGGTGTTGGACAAGGTTGTTAATTTTTTCATTCGGGTAGAGGTTTTGATCATTTAAAGATACCAAATTTAATCAAATTAACACTGAATATTTTTGATCCGAAACTCTTGCAGATGTAGATTAGGGTAATATTCATTCAGTCAAGAAGTAGGTGGGAAATAGAGCAAATATCTGTCAAAATATATTCATAATAAGTAAAAAACATACAAAAAAGGGTTGCTTTTTCTGCCAAATGTGCACTCCAGTTTTAAGAGAAAAAAAGTTCAATTAGCAATTTCTAACTGTTTATGATAAATGCCCTTGCATGTGTAGCACTACTGTAAGCTGGCAGATCAAATTTATCAATTTAGGCTGCACTTTTGATCATTAATGCACACAGGATTTATCACAGGTTTCCTGCATAGTCCTAGATATTTATCGAAACTGCAATTAGATTCCAAAATTTGAACTATCTGGAAGAGCCTGAATAGATTTTGGGATTAATGACCAATAAATATGTACAGTTTAATACTATAGGGTTTGCGGTAAATATTTAGATTTCAAAAACACTGATTTCATAATTCATTTTTAACCCACCAGCATGTTGTTAGTGCTCACTTTGCTTTATATAATCAATAACTATATGAGCTTGTAGAAAAAACATGAGCTTGTAGATCTTGTAGAAAAAACAAAGCTGAGAGCAGAAATGGGATAACAAATCTGTGTTGCTTCTAAATGTGATAAAAACCAGAAAGAACACTCGTTTGATAGATTACCAAAAATTATTGGTCCTCCAGCAGTCCATTATTTTTAACCACTGACACATTGTTAACCCAGAATTGCCTCTGGGTTTTTGTTTTCTGCCCTAACGTTGAAGAGAATATTAAATCTTTTAAATGGCCTTGCAATTTACTTCTCCAGTTGAGTGTTTCTTGCTTAGTTTTATTTGAAAAACTTGCCAAAAGAGGGTATGAGTAAGGATTTAGGAATGCCTTTGTCACTGCTAATGCACAATGACACACAGCTAGGGTGAATCAGGATTTCCAAACATTTTCTACACTTTTTATTGAACAATCAATCTATTAAGCCATCTAGTTCTAAAACAATAGTGCCAAGGCTTTTAAGAGCAGTGCAAGTCACTGTCAGTGTGTGCTGCTCACTGTAAGAGTTGATAAGGATTGATGGGCTGATGATGCTGGGTTACAACTAACCCCACTCACTGGTTTTAAAGTGATGCCTGCAAGCTGCTTACAGATTCTCTCTTTTATTTGTGTGTGTCCTTTTTTGCCAATGTAGCTCTGGGAATATATATCCCAGATGTAAATGATAGTCCAACTGAATTGCTTTCACATTATGGCTGTTGCCATAAGGTTCTGCTTGGTACTTTTATATCAAACTTTATTGAAAAATATTTTGGGAGTAAAACCAAATACAACAGACATGGAGATGGAAAGGGGGTTGAGGAAAAAGGTTCAGGGTAGGCAGACCCACACCAAAAGCTGAGGTGCATCAGGGTTGTATCTTACCTGTCGTATAGCCACACCAGCCTGCCGGCTTCCCCACATGGATGGGGTGAAACCCTCCAATGTCCCAGACCCCCATCCAGTGCCAGGAACCAATATCCCCCATCCCAGCGGACGAACCAGACATTGAAGCCATAGGAGAAGAATCAAAGGCTGGAGAGCCCAAGAAGAGTCAGAAATCCCAGTCAAGCCTTGACCAACCCCAAGGACCCAGCCCCATCACTTGGCAGAGAGGAGAGAACAGAGATGTTAAAGACCCCATGCCAGCTTCGCTCCTGCTCGGATATATTGTGTTGTTACCTGTTGAACTACAGTGTATTTAAACCAGGAAATGGGTATGTGTCAAAGTGCTTTACATGAATTAGATAACATAAAATAAAAATAAAAGAATAATTGAAGCAAATAAAGATTTAAAAAAGAACAATTGGACCACAACCTTATAATAATTACAGTAAATAATTATTACAGTAAAGGCAGCTCTAAAGAAATGGGTTTTTAACTTTGAATTAAAAGAACTCAAGCTTTCGGCAATTTTTATAGTCTTCTTGTTCCAGATAAGTGGAGTATAGGACCTAAATGCTATTTCTCCATGTTTGGTTGTAGTTCTGGGTGTACAGAGTAGGTTTGAAATATAAGACCTGAGTGATATGGGAGGTTGATACACTGACAACAAATCTCTTATGTATCGAGTGGCTGGTCCATTCAGTGACTTACAGACTAGTAGAAGGATTTTTAAAGTCTATTCTCTGAGCTACAGGGAGCCAGTGTAAGGACTTCAGAACCAAGCTGATGTGTTCTACTTTCTTAGTTCTTGTGAGAACACAGTCAGCAGAGTTTTGGATCAGCTGCCATTGTCTGATGTACCCTTTAGGCAAATCTATGAAGACAATGCATGAATGAAATTTTCTAGATACTGCTCTGACATTAGTCCTTTAATTTGGGAGATGTTCTTCGGGTAATAAAAGGCTAACCTGTTAACTGCCTTGATGTGTCTCTGAAGGTGCAGGTCTGAGCCCATCATGACACCAAGATTTCGGCCATAATCAGTGGATTCCAACTTTAGTAGTTGAAGCTTTGAGCTAACTCTGGATCTCTCCCCTGTTGGTCTGAAGATTATTACCTCAGTTTTTTTGTTTTTTTTTTCAGTTGTAGAAAATTATGGTGCATTCACATATCGATCAGTTCTAAGCATCTAGCCAATGCTCTGATGGGTTCATAATCACCTGATGGCATTGTGATGTACAGCTGTGTGTTGTTTGCATAGTTATGGTAGCTTATCTTGTTGTTTGTGAGCAAAGGGGAGCATGTAGATGTTGAACAGGAGCGGCCCCAAAATGAAGCCGTGAGGAACCCCACATGTGATTTTTCTGGTCTATGATTTAAAGTCCCCTACTGACACATAGAAATCCCTGTGCTGCAGGTAGGATTTAAAACATTTCAGTGCAGGACCAGAAAGGCCAGCCCAGGTTTCCAGATGCTCTAAAAAAAAAAAAAAAGGTATTAAATACTGCACTGAGTACCAACAATACCAGCACTGTGGTTCTTGCACAGTCTGAACTTTTATGGATGTCATTGAAAACTTTAATCAGGACAGTCTCTGTAGTGTGGCTAAAATGGAAACCTAACTGGAAGACATCAAAGCAGCAGGTCATTGTTAAGAAGCCATTTAAATGTTGAAACACAATTTTTTTCAATAATCTTACTTATGAAGGGGAGGTTTGAGATGGGTCTGTATTTCTGAAGGATCAATTTGTCTACGTTTCTGTTTTTAACAGTGATTTGATAATTGTTGTTTTTAAGGATTGGTGGAAAACAGATGTGCTTATGATTTGAATCAAATTAGGCTCTAAAACAGGCAAAACATTCTTAATAAACCTGTGGATAAAACATCAAGACACCAAGAAAATAAGTTTAGCTACTGAACAACTGCTTTTGCAATTTACTGGGTAGAATTGGGACATTTTAACAGTTTGTTTTAACTGAGTTTATTTTAACGGCAACTCCAGTGCCAATGGAGTTGCCATTTATGTCCAGATTGCTTTTCTAATACACTGTATTTTTTCAGTAAAACATTTTGCAAAGTCATCGTAGGCCTTTTTAGTTTGGATTTCATCAGCCCCTGTGAAAAGAGGGTTTGTTAACCTGTCTACTTAGGCAAATAAGATGTGAGCATTGTTGATGTTTTTGTTGATAATCTCAAGAAAACAAAGTTTCTCTTGCATCGTTTTTTGTAAATTATATGTACGAAGTTTCTCTTTATAGATTTCGAAGAGGACTTGGAGTCCATTTTTAGCAACCTTCTCTCTGCTTTTCGGCACTCCCTCTACTGTTTCCTTACTGCTGGAGCATTTCTTCATGGAGCTTTCATTTTCCCAGAGACAACTTTCACTTTAACTGGACCAATGGAATCACTGATGCCTGCAACTTTAGAATGGAAACTATCGACCAGCTCTTCTACTGAGTTACAGTGTATAGTGGAAGCAAAGGGGTTAATGTATGTATATGTATGTTAAAGGATTCTGAGCCGTGCTGGTGGAGCAGCGTGACTCCACTATTAAACAATGACGAGGACGACTTGGGACAGGAAAACGTACATAGTGGGAATGCCTTGTGGAGAATGCTCTGATCTGCCTTGTGTCAATCTGCAGGCAACAGACAGTGGTGTTCTGAGAGCAATTCACTTTAACAAATACCAGCTTTTACTATGCAGAGTCTTGTTCTGACTAATGTCTGCCTCTCATTCATTGGGGCACAACATGAAAAGTTTTCAGACATTGGGGCTTTGCCAGATCTGACATCACACCACATTTTCTCCTAAAGTTAGACAGACTGTAGCAACATGTTAGAGGGAATGACATGACACAACCGCTTCCTCCTACACTTAGTTTAGTCAAAACCCAGTGTACATGTGAGATAGTATATGCATGCTCTTACTTGTGTCAAATTGTACATGCTTATAATTATGTGTGCTCTGGTTATGCAACATGTTTACAAAACAACATTGGCCTGAAGTAAAATGAAATGAGGTAGTAGTGCTTTAGTGAGAAATATATATATAATTTTTGGCATAATGGGTCATTAATCTGTTTATGTCTTTTTACTTTATTACAGAAATTCAACCCTAAAACATCACCATTAAAAAAAACACACTTTATCACTCTGATATATTTGGAATTATCTCTATATTTTCTACACACTATCTAGGGTGTAAGATTTTTGTCACTCTGGCCTGATATCCCTTATGACAGCTTGGCTCAAACTATTACTATTTTAAAGATGCATCTTGCTACACTCTGTGGTGTAGGTGAGTGTTTGGTGTAGGGAAGTGTTGGCCAAGTGGTTAGAGCAGTGCACTTGTGCTCCAAGAAGGTTGCAAGTACCCAGTTCTATCCCCACAGGCTGCACTCTGGGTCCCTGAGCAAGACCCTTAACCCCACACTGATCCCCGGGCACTGCACAATGACAGCCCACTACTCCCCAAGGGGATGGGTTGAGGTAAATTTCTCCAATGTCAGTTCAATTTAAAATTATTAGTTGGGGGGGTAATCACTTTAAAATCTGTAGCCTGATGAGCCTACAGATTTTGATGACCGACATCAGCACATTTACTTTGTTTACATCTTCTGCAGACTAGAACAATATTAAGTGTGTGCTTTATAATGGAGTTAGGAAGGGAAAGGCATCATGCATTAATCAATTATTTTTGAATCATAAAATAATATAACTGTTTTTTTTTTGTTTTTTTTTTAAGGTCCAAAAAAATTATACATTACCTGGCCTAATGAATACTAATAATTAATTTCTGAAGCAGAGTCCACTGGACTTTGTTTCCAAGTTTGAAGACATTTCCCTTCCCATCCAGGAAGCTTTTTTAATTCAAAACATGACGTTTTTTTTTTTGTTGTTCTGATTTAATGTGCACTCTAAAACAGTGCAGCAAGATTGCATGGTTCAACATCAATTTGCTTTAAAGGTGCTTGTATTTGTGATTATTTTTAAAAACATATAGAGGAAACTTTTCTAACTTCAAACTGGTTACTTACTGGTTACTTACTTGCTGGTTAGTGAAGCATACTACATACCAAGCATAATTAGTACTACAGGAATGCCAGGAATGTGGTGGATAATTCTAAATCATAGTATTTTGTGTGATCTGCGGCTTATTCATTTACCTTAAGAACTAGAAAAACATTCAGAGCACAAACCTGCACCAAATTGCTCATTTCTCCTGATATATGGTGTCTTCCCCCTTAAGTGAATACCTGTATTCAGAGAAACTTTCAAAATTCCTGGAACCAGGTGGTGATCTGAATCATCACAGAAATGTTATCATTTGTTGTCAGTCAGATTACACACCTTCTCTGGAAAGTTCTGCTATATCTGACCATTACTTTTCAAATTTTTTTGAAAACAGTCAAACAAACAAACAGACAAACCAATGCCGATGAAAGTATAGCCTTGGTGGAGGTAATTAAAGCCAGACCAACTCGATAATAGTCTATCAAATTTTCAAATTGTGTCTGTGGAGTTGGACCTAAATAAGATACAATCATGTTGCATAAAAATGGCTTACAGCACAAAAGCAACAGGATACAAGAAGGGAGATGATGAGGAGCAAACCAGTGACACATAGATGACAGTAACAGGAATATGTGACAACAACTTGGATAACAATTAGGGGAGTGTATGTCTACAGGGAGGCAGCGATTACAAGTTAAACTACAGTTAATTTTGTCAGCTCTTTTTATTTAGTCTTAGTCTTAGTCACAATGACGAAAATCAATTTTAGTCATATTTAGTCATTGCCTTCCCAATTTAGTCTTAGTCTAAATGACGAAAATCAATTTTAGTCTTAGTCTTAGTCTTTTAATCATTTTATTCATTTTAGTCAACACTGTAAATAATAGAACTTCTCCACACACTGCTTCTCTTTTTAACATATATCACACTTTACACATTGAACCTTTTGTCGGCTTGTTTCATCATATTCACAAAGTCTTCATCCTTAATGGTCCTTGCAGGCAGACCAGAACGCCCAATCCACTTTGCCATTCAGTTCTCCAGGGCTTTCTGCTCTTTAGCGTCAGGGTTATATATATATAAATATATATGGGGGTTCTTCCAACATCTCTGCACCAGACTTCCCGTTCTTCCGCAACGTCTGATTTGGCTGTGGTGTCGTCATTATCATGCAGGTTGTTTTGCTGTCCTTTGTTGTAAATGAAATGGCTCCATACATCCAGGCATTGTTTTTGCCCAGCTCCTTCAACAAACTGCACACCGGTATCCGAGCCCGATGCAATGACTGCAAAGTTGAGCTAGCTACGGTTAACTACTACAAGTGACCAGTATAAGCACTCTGCTACTACTTACTGAGCGGCACCAGGCACTGTGGGACAGGCGCCTTGTAGGGTCAAACAGGGCAAAACGCATAATCTTCAATTAAGTTTAAGAAACACTTATATTAACAATTACAAATTAATTATAAACAATTAAATTTTTAATGTCCATTCATCCATGGCTTGTATATTTCATCTGGCCTTAGTCTCGTTGACAAAAATAATTTGTTATTCTTTTCATATTTTTATTTTCTGGAAACAATTTTTCCATAATAAAACAGGGGCGGACAGGTATTACGGTTGTTTCTTCTTCAAATAATGCAAACACATTCGAAGCAGTCAAAAACCTTCATAGTGGGATTTATTTTTGCCTTGAGTACAGACTCCTGTAGGGTTGAAGGTTCTGGTGAAATTTTGCTGTTGTTTATTAATTTTGATGTAACATCAGCAAAGACAGCCATCCTTGCAGCTTCAGGATATTTCTAATATTCATCTTTGAGCAACATGCTGTGGTGTTGACTTAAACTAAAATCTTTCATGATACATAGCATCTGTCAACAGTTTAAACGCAGAGGTTTGCCTTGAAATGCATGAAATACGAAACAGATTAAATCACTGTTGGCCTCAGCCTCAGATTTTTCATTTTTTTTTTTTTTTTCAAAAATTAAAAATCTGAGAGCCACTTTAATAGTATTGAACTGTATTGATCTCAGATTGGATAAATTTACCTCTGCATTTAACCCATGCCCTTGGGGAAAAGTGGGCTGCCATTTTGGGGCACTTGGGGGTTAAGTTTCTTCTAAGACACCCAGAGTGCCAGTCTTCAAGAGTGGGTTTTGAACTCACAACTTCAGAATTCCAAGCTCTATGCTGTAACCACTAGGCCATCACTCCCCCAATAATATACCGGAGGATGTTCCTTTTCAAGGTGGATCAAAATAACTGGTCATCCTGCTTGTCAATCATTCTGGTGATATCTTTACCTAAGGCCATCCTATGGCTGGTGGGCAAACAGTTTTCCATTCTTGCCCTAAGATCACTAGCTCATCACAGGGCAATATATAAGGATACTTTAAACATATGTTTACCTCTAAGGGAAGTTTAGAGTGGCAAACAAACCTAGAAGGAAGGAAGGAAGGAAGGAAGGAAGGAAGGAAGGAAGGAAGGAAGGAAGGAAGGAAGGAAGGAAGGAAGGAAGGAAGGAAGGAACATGAAAAACCTCCAACCTACACTCAGAAACAAGGATCTGCCAATGCTCTGGGCATGATTTATTGTGAGGCAGCAGTGATAACAATTGTCCCATATTGCTTGAATTAAGTGTTGAAAATGTGTATTTGCAAAAGCGCACTCTGGCATTAAGCTGCATAATTTCGCTCTGATGTGTCAGTTGCTTTTTCATGCCTAACAGAGGTGCTCTTTGTTTGAGACGTACAAAGCTAGCATGAGATACAAAAAACAAACTGACAGGCACAAAAGAAAAACATCTGATTTTAAAACAGGTGTGTTTAGCCTGTGATTTCTGAGTTTGTCTTTGTTGGGGTTGTGTGAGCCTTTGAGTTCTTCTTTTTCCAGTCTGGCCGGATTGTAGTTTTCTGTTTTTAATTTTCTCACTTGTTCTGGCTGTCTTTGCCATTCTTTTTTCCCACAACTGGATCCATTGAAATATTATCTGTCTCTGTCCTTGTTTTTCTGTTTTCTTTTGTGATACACTCTATGGCACCTTCTTGGTCCTGTTTGTTTGTATATTTTCTTGACTAGACATGGGGGAGTTCCATCCAAGGCAAGAAAGATTAGATCCCTCAATTTTGTTTGTTTTTAGATGGCCTGTTGTTTTACATTTCTATTCTGTGTGTCCTTTTTGAGAATGAGAGGGTCCTTTTGACCCTCCTATGCCAGTCTGTCCTTTGCTTCCTGATAATAAACTAATCTTGATCAGAATTTTTACTTTGGGGGTTTTGTTGTGTTGGGCTCGTCTTGCTTATTTTTAAAAGAAATGTCAGTTTTATAGAGTTGATTATTTTATTTGAACCTTTTACTAATTCCTCCGTTTGCAAATTAGCCATTCTGAGTTCTGCTTTTGCAAACATATGGTATTGCATCTCAGTCCGTTAAATTACTATTCCTATTTGGTACTTTTTCCCTTATTTATTTTGTTAGTTCAAAAACCTTTGTCAGCTTTTTGTTGATTCTTTTATATTTTCTCTTTCTTTTTGTCTGGTTCACTTGACTTCCCAGTTGTCTTCCTCCAAGTTCTGCATACATTGTTTTTGTGTCATGCAACCAGTCTCCTTTACAACGAGCCGTCCGATAGTTCTGACCAGTTTCTTATATATCAGTTTATGGAAAAGTACTACACAGACAAGTACTAATAGAGAAGACCCCAGGAGTCTAATTGATTGCTGTGATCATAGCTTAGTAAACATTTAGGGGAGCTGAATCTCAACTTGTGTTATTTGTCAATCCTTCTCACATTAAATCACTCAGTTTGGAAAGGGCTATGCTTGCAAGTATTTCCCCTCCATTGAGCATCTCTTCATTGCTTCTCTGCCACATTCCCTTGTCCTCACTCTGCAATCTCTAACAGAAGAGGGCTTCAAGATGAAGCTAGACAAAGTCAGACAGGGATGGGCCTGAAAGAAGCATATTGTGAGGTCACATTCTTCCTAAATGTAGACAGGAGCCAAGTCAGTAGCTGTCGGAATTACCCCCATGAATCACGCCCATTGTGGTGCCTACCCTGGATGAGAACATGGAAAGAAATTAGGTATGGCAGAGCCTTATCAGCTCTTCATTTGGAGCTGGTCAGTCACTTAGTAAAGCAAGCCTGTGCAGCCTTTTAGTCCTGGCACATGTATAGCATCCATGAATGTAGAATTCCTCCGCTGCCATGTGTTGTTACTTAAGTATGTGCAGCAGCCAAGTTACTGTGCACTTTTCCATCCACGCCCGTCCTCCTGTCTGTGTACTTCCTTCCCTCCCATTTACCCAGAGATCTTTGTGGTAGGTCCTGGAGTTCAGGCAATATTAGGTTGCACCTCTTAAAACATTTCAGGCTTTGTGGTAAAAATTAAAGAATGGAAAAATTGTGAAATACAACATTTTTTTAAGGGTCTTTTCACATTTATACTGTTAGAGAATGAGAGAAGAAAATATGTTATAAACAAACAAGATTTTGGTGCATTATTTAGGGATTTGATGCAATATTAAAGTACAGCTTTGTTTTGGAGTCTCTCACAAGATGCTTGTCCAAAGAACCCCTTTCAGTTATTCCTTTTCTCTTTGCATGTTCCTCCACATTCATTTCCCTATGAAATGGTAAGCTAGGAATAATAATTATGACAAAGAAAGTGACTTACATGCCAAACAAAGAATGTTTGTCTGAACAAATGAAAGAGACACTGAGAGTAAAAAATCATAATAGAAAGCACTCAACACCGGATGAGAGCATAAAGAACAAACCCCTCTGGTAATATGAATGAAAGGAGTCAGCACAGGATGAATGAGTCTGATACATGGTGAACTATTTTATACTACTGTTAAATGCTACATAGCTTTAGTTACATTTTTCAAGCGTCTGAGGTATTATGTTACATGGTTAACTGAACTGAACTTTCTAAAGCTCCTATGAATGATGTAATAGCAGGACGACAGGAAAAAAGGCTGACTCAATAAGTCTTATCCCTTTTAAAACCAATAAGATACAACATTTTGTTTAAAGATACCAAAGAAATCTTTAAACAAAATCATAAGTGGCCATTTCATTTATATATAATTTAAGTAAGAAAAATACACTTTCTAGAAACAAAGAAAAACAACAACTTTAGAGTCACTTCTATTACATAAATAAACACAGTCATACTTTACTATGCCATGTTCACTGTAAATGTATTCCTTAAAGTTTGTTACTTTGGCATATTGTTTTCTAGATAAAAAAAAATGTTTACAAAGCAATATGATAAATGGATGTGTGGTCATTTATTGGCTACATAGGAAAGAGTTGGAGACCCTAACTTCCTAGATCATGGGTGGGTTTCCCTCATCTGCCAATCAGAAAGACTTGTGTTATGACATAATTTGAATCTTGTATTCAAAGGAATCAACAACTGAGGGAATATAATGACATAGTAAAAGCCACACCTATGATGGGCAATTCGACAGCCAGACTGTATAATGTGGGTCTAAAGGTGAGGAAATGAAGAATTTTACATGGAGAACATAGACTTATTTCTTTTGTATACAGTATGTGGGTCACTAATGGAGCAGACTTTTTTGAAACATCCAAACTGGCAACCAGGGAGTGTCTAATATGTTGCAAGGCTTTATAGTAGTGGTATTTACTGTTAGTATGGTATCAAACTATGCTATTAAACTAATAGTGGATATGCATTGGTGTGATGGGGATGTTAAAGTACCTATTAATGTTGAAGATAATAAAATGATGATATTAGTGATTTAAAAAAATAGATGACTAAATACATTGTATTTAGTTTAGCATAAACACTAGACAGGATAACAGAAGCAAGAAGTCATCTCTTTTTTTCCCAGGTTCTTCCACCCCCCCTCCTCCAAAGCTTGGGAAGAGCGTTGCGGGTGGGGCCGTCAGGGGCCTCATACCTCATAAGGGCATGACACAAGCTCTGACTGCATGCTTCCGGGGAGTGAAGGCTTTGTCATAACACAGCTCTGTGCAAAATAAAATAAACACACAAGGTGGGGAGAGATAAGGACGGGAAGGGAGGGAAGCCAGGTAGGAGGGTAAAAATGTAGAGTTCTGCAAGACAAAGACAGGAAATTTTGGAAAATAGTGCTACAGGAATCCAAGCGACAAGCCCTCCCCTGAGCTGATTACTATTGAGTGAGCCTCAACTCCATTAGCCCAAATAACATCCAGGTGCTGCTGTAGCTATGGTGGCTTTTCTTTTTTTAACCGGGGTGTAAACGACCTGCCTCCTTTTCATGCTCCAACACGGGAGGCCGGGAAACAGGCCAGACGGGCGTCATATCTCCTTGGGCTGTTCCACTCTCCCTCTCACCTGAGTCTCATCAAGGTCCTGCTGCTCCTCAAGACATGTTCTGTTTATCTGCCACCCTGAACATCACCTTAAAACGCTGCCTCTCTCTGATCTATGTGTGTGTTAAATGTGGGTGTCTTCTCTCCCCGTGTGAGTCCTCCCTCAATTAAACATCACAGCTCCCTTCCCACAACTGAGTCAGTGGGTAGAGTGCAGGGGGGTCTTCAGCTCACACAAAACCTGTTTTCTTTTTTAAAAATGTTAATGAGAAATAGCAGAGAGAGGGGAAAAAAATCAATGGTTTTTCAAAATAGCCAAACAGGGTTTATTTTCTGAAAGTGGAGACAGATATATTTGCATGGAACCGCATTACACTCATGTTACCTCTCATTAACTCCAGATGAACAGCAACACTCCACAGCTGGCTGCTGTCTCTCAGTAATGACCACTCTCATACAAATTAGTGACTTTGTCCAAGCCTAGTCTCTCTGGCCTTTAGGTCTGGACTCTGCATCTTCTGGGTATTTTTTTTCACAGTTAGGAGCCAAACCTTAGCATTAGTTATTTCTTCACATCTGATTTAATTTCTTATTCAGACATTATGATAAAATGTATTATTTCAAATACTTACATTTGAATTGGAGAGGCTGAAATAACAGGATCCACAAACGGTGGGTACAATTTATCAGAAATGGGCTCAGATTTTTATGTCATAATGCATCTATACCATTGTCAGCAGCACTGCCTAGAGAGATTATATATATTGACTCTATATACGGTATATATATATTTTTTAAACCAGATTAATTTCACTGTAATCTTGGAATTCTTCTAGATTAATCTAGATTACCTCCAGAATTTAAAAGAAAAGCTTTACATTTTTATGTTTGCAAAATCCCTTGTAATTTCGTCTTCTTACTTACGAATTTATCAAAGTTATAAATAATTTTTTGCTCCGTTGTTTCAGTGTTTTTGCTGCAAAAAATAGTGTCCCACTTCTAATTATAGATGTGTCACTTTAGCAATATAGTGTCTCCAAAAATACACGAAACATAAACAAACTTTATGTTTCAGTGTTTATCAGGAAATCCTACCAATGGCTAGACAAAGCCGGACTGAAGGACAGCACAGGGGCACTCATCATGGCTGCACAAGAGCAGGCCCCTGAGCACCAGAGCAATAGAGCCCCAGATCTACAACACCAGAGAAGACCCCAGGTGCAGACTGTGCAAAGAGGCCCCTGAGACACTCCAGCACATAACTGCAGATAAAAGATGCTAGCAGGGAAATCTTACATGGAGCGCCATAACCAAGTTGCTGAAATAGTGTACAGGAACATATGTGCAAAGTATGGGCTGGAAATCCCAAGGTCAAAGTGGTAAACACTTTCAAAGATGGTAAGGCAAGATCCTTTTGGACTTCCAGATACAGACGTACCGAATGGTAATGGCAAACCAACCGGACATTATGGCGGTGGACAAAAAGCAGAGGAAAGCCGTTGTGGTTGACATAGCAATACCAAATGAGTGCAACATCAAGAAAAAGAAACATGACAAACTAAAGAAACACCAGGGGCTCAGAAAAGAGCTGGAGAAAACCTGGAAGATCAAGGCATCATTGGGGCGGGGACCCCCCAAACTTGAGTAGTGGTTACAGCAGATCCCTGGAAATACATCAGACATCTCAATCCAGAAAAGCGCAGTTCTAGGAACAGCAAAGATACTGCGCAGAACCCTCAAGCTCCCAGGCCTCTGGTAGAGGACCCAAGCTAGGCGGAAAAAGAGGGGAGACCACCCGTGGTGGGTGAGGAGAATTGTTTTTTTTTTAAGTTTAATATTCAGTACTTGAGTTGAGGGGAGATGATTGTGATGGCATCCCCCTTCTTAAAAAGATCTTAAAAATCATCCCCCTTCATAAATGACTATCTTCCCATACGAGCTTATGAGTAGCCTGGGCAAAATAAATCAAATTAAAGAAGTGGCCTACCATGACTATGAAGCTGATCCCAGTGGGAAATCTGTCCTGTGCATTTGTCCCTAAGTATGTAGGGGCAGTTATAGCAATGCCAGTCCAGGGACTGACTGCAGTTCTACTGTAAGGTGCCCTGGTCAAGGTTAATAACCGGTGTACCTGATATGTAACAACCATACCATACATATTGCTTTAGGTTAAAAGACTATATTAATTAGGCCATGTATGCTTCCAAATATATATATATATATATATATTGCTGGTACTGCTGGTACAACTCATTAAATTACAGAGAAACCCAAAATGGTGGTCACCGAAAATAAATAAACCAATGTAGCATTTTCTTTCCTTGTCATAATTATGCATTACTTTTGCTGCCATGTCAAGTAAGATCTCCACAAATTACTTAATTTCTTATGATGTAAGTTTGTAAAATGTGGATAGGTTAACTGGACAACAGTACTTTTAGTACTACTTACTTTTAGCCCCTAAGGATTCCACATACAGAGGAAAAGGCAATAAGCTAATGCTTAAAAATTAACTCCATAAGTGTGGCTTATGAAGCTTTCTAGTAAAAAATTAAAATGACTTTAGTTGACACGTGACCATTCATCTAGAGGCCCAAACCCACTGGAAATACCAATGTGGCTTAAATATAGTTTCTGCACTGTTCATCGCCAACCGCACTCACCACCCCAATTAACCATCATATGGTAAGTTTAGAGGCATGCCTTTATGCTTGAGTGAGTTAAATGCTATGTTGTTTTTATTTATTTCTATGTATGATTTTAGAAGTACTAATGACACTCATTGAGACCTAATAAATCAGCATGTGATTTTTGGCTGGCTTATGGACAAAGTCTGCCTTAGCCATCAACATTTTAATTTGGCTTTGAGTAAATCATTTCTACTGAATGCTATCCCTATTGTTATAATCAATGAATACACGAGCAGCAGCTCAATGCACCTTCTATCTCAGGATTATCAGCTTTCAGAGAGTTTTTAAATTGCTCCACCAGACACGCCTGATACCATACCTACTGTAAAGAGTCACAGATATCTCTGATAAAGGCTTTGGGTGGATGCCAAGATGATTATATGGGCTCAATCACTTTTTCTATCTGGATTGCTCACACATTTCCAGTATTTATAACACTACATGTCAAAACAGGAAGGTTAAACCTCTCAGGTAATACTTACACTGAAGCTTTTTATCCTTTACATTATTGCTTCTCTGCTTTACTTCCCCTCTGCTTCACCTCACATATTGAGTTATTTGTCTTTAGTAGATGCTCTGTTTCTTCTTCTGCAAACTCCCTTAAATATCTGTGAAACATTCACTCAACAAGGATACAGCCTGTACAGGAGGCAGCAATGATAGCAAACCATGCAGAAAATCCAACCATCCATCCCTTAGGTTACCATTAGACTTGGTTCATTGACACATTATATCATTGGATTCTGTTGGAGATAAGGGGACCATGTTGAAAGATTACTGGGATTTCAACCATAAATTGTCATGACAACCAAACAAAGCCTTGGCTATGATCTCTGTAATGACCCAGTCCCTGTCAGCTATATGAAAGCTGTAATCATACATTTCTGTGATTATTGTGCTCTTGGCTGCATGTATAGGGAGAAAGTGTAATACTGAAGGGTATATTTCATGGTTGAAACATTTTTTTATTTTTACAAATACTGTTTAGAAATACTGCTAATCAGAGTAATATTCATAAGGTCAAGAATTTTATTGCTAATATGGCCATGGGAATAAAATCAACCTTTTCTTTTCTGTTTACGTCCAAAAATCTCCTCTACCTTAACTGCTTAGCAGGATCTCTGTATTTCTGAGCTCTACATTTAAGTGTTTTCCCAGTAATAATTTGGAAAATACTATTAAATAAAAACGTGCATCTGGAGCTCGACACTGGGTAAGAATATTGCACTTAAAAAAAAAACTTTAATACTTTAAAAAACATTGAAAAGGCCAAATAAAAAAAATAAAAAAATTTTGTTAATATTTCACAGAATTGTAGTTTTTCTAGCAGCAAACCATGATGAAGCTGGGGTTGGACAGCGTCTTTATCCCTGCAAGGACACAATGGGTTATCTATTTTTTTCAGCAAATTTGTCTGAACAGTGTATAGTGTGTTCAAGTCTGTGCATACCACATGTGTTTGTTAATCATTTTGGTACATGAACGTGTTTAAAGGGTCCAAGTTTGTGCAGGATTTTAGTCGTCTCATCAATGCCTTAAGGAAAAAATAAGCTTCAGCTCTAAATATTTCTAATTTATAGCTCCCTTGACAGATGTTCATTCAAAGATTCTGCTAACAGAGGCCAAAATGAAGGAGTTGGAAAAAAGACTGAGGATAAATAGCAGTTTGATAAGCCAGATGACATTAACTTTAAAAAAAAAAAGAAATAAGAAAAAAAAAAAAAAAACATGAAAAAGATGCAATGAAACCTAAGGAGCAGAGAAATGTTGATAGTCAGTAGCATCCACTTTGGTTAGTTTGACTAAGAACAGTTATTCCATCTTTATCAACAACAGGCAAACACAAATTTCTTACGTTTTTACTTTTTTTTGCAACCTTTTCAGATAGGATACCTATGTAAAGTTTTATCATTATAATCTCCACTTACATTGCTTTGAACCTCATCTGTCTTTTACAGCCTCACTCAGCTGCCAGTAGAACAGGCAATCTGCTCATTTTAATGGCCAAGACTGGCCCCTGTTTGCTTGTCTTAACATTTGTGTAGTAATCCTTGTAGCTTTGTAGCTCACCCAAAACTCACCCACTTATTGCACTTAAAAAGATAAATAAAAGATAAAAAAGATAATTCTGAATCCTTGATGATCAGGCCCTGCTACCTTAAACCGAATAATATCAACTAATTCTCCAATTCCCACAAAATTACTTTAAGTGAATAACAAATTGCTTTGCTTATCTTAAAGTTTTACAAGATGCAGAAAAAAATCTTTAAGTGGAAGATATTTAAAAGAATTGCATATGTGTTTTCAATAACTAGAGTTGTGATTCACAAGACGCAAGGTTATTAGATCATTATATTTCTGGCTTTTTATGATTAATGTGATAACATTAATCATAAAAAACAGTTTCTTGCAGTTGAATTTCTTGTGTAATATTTGCTGGGAACCTACAGTAAAGATATGTTTTCACAACACACTGACTAAGCAGTACAGCAAAAACTAAATGTGTATAATGGGCATTCAGGAAAATCTTCAACAAAATCCAAATAAACTAATACTACATTGTGCATACATTTGCACAAGCATCAACTGTAATTATGATGTTTTACATAGCCCTCAGTGTGAGCATAACTTGGTATATTCTTCCTGTAAATCTCCATTTACCCTTTCGAAGGCCTGTCCATGCCTGCTTTACTGTGGTGAACTTGCCTTTGGTATTAAACCATGTTATTAAGCTGTACTATATTTGTTTAAAGCTGTAAAATAAATAGTTGCCAGTGTGATGCATAAGCCTCTCTGTAAAAGAAATATTTTATGAAATGAAAGCTGAGGTTCACTGGATGTCTATAACAATAACAGAGTCCACATTAAAAGAGTTTCACAGGAAGACTAATTTCAACAAGGAAGGATATTCCCGGTTCAGATCTATGGCTGGAATACCAACGGGAGTAATCATCCAGTGAAGAGAGGTGATCCTTAACCTCCTCTTTACATACACGCTAGTCATCTTGATTGAGAAATGTTCTCAGGTGTGCAGCAATACGGGACGGCCCAGCCACTAGAAAAGATCCTTTCTGTGACAGAAGACTCAATCACATCAGAAAAAAAACAAACGCCTGAGACCCTAACACCCTTTTGGTGTATTTCTTTTTCTGGCCATTGTGTGATCCTTTAGGGAAGGTCAAACTCAGTTTAGCCATTTAGCTAATCTTATGATAAGTTTAGCAGCTTATCTTGTGATATTAGAGACTTTTAAAGAATGTTAAAACAGCATATATAGTTCTTCATCTTCTCAATGAGAAGAGGGCACTGTTGTAGGCTCTTAACACAATAATCCCAATCCTTGTGGAGCCGCACCTACTTGCAGAGAGGAAGAAATGTTTATCACTTTGTGACCAGAGAATACTAAAGAATTGTGTGGATTTCTGACAGTCTTTTTCTGTTATGAGTTTGGAGAAACAAAACTGCAGGAGTCTTTCTTTCCGGGTTAGTTTTTGGCTAATCCAAAGAAAGAAGGATGTAATTGTGACAAAGATCAATAATCAATTAATGTCATCTCATTAGTTGTTTTAAAAATACAAAGGGTGTCTTTGCTGGCATCTTTTGGTCCCTTTTTACACAGTATTCATCTGTTAGAGTTTGTACTCCAAATGTATGAAATCGACAGCTTAGCAAATGATTAGATTATGTAATTTAATGGCTTACAGACCTGTCATACTCTACTTTTTGTAATAATAACTGAGAATCATAAGCAGCAACAGTCATGGACAAAGGAGAAAGTTTTATTAGTTTATTTTCGGGAATGTTACAAGCAAAAGCATTGGTATCTATAGGATCATCTGTTGGAGTCAAGAGCTGACTTCCCTGGATTAAAGTTATAACACGATAAACACAAAAACAAAGAGAAGAAAAGAAAAGTCCAATTCCCACAAGATGCATTTAATGTTGCTTTAAAAGAAAATAAATAACCCCTTTGGCTTCTCTGACAGAACACAACATCATTAGCTAAAGGCTGTCCACAAACCAACAGGATGTCCTTACTGTGGGATGACTAAATAAATCAGCTTGCTTGGAGTTCCTCTACTAAGTACATTTTACTTGCCTGCTTTGATCTCTGCAGAGCACCTGCATTCGACGTCTCAGGGAAAATCCCTTAAAAGTCTAAAGCATGTTTATGTGGCTGCCACACACACCAGCTTTCCCATCACTTTATTACCAGGTCTTTTAACTTTGTCTGTTAAAGCCCTGATTGGCTTTCCCATGCAGTACCAAAGCATGAGCATAAGGGAATACCTAAAGACATAATAATCATTAAACGATTAAAGCAGGAAAGCGGGTATTGAGTCATCTCATGTGTATTCAGCAACTCTCCGGAGGCACCTGTGTTTCATCAGGGTGCCATTAGTGTCTAAAAAGATTTGGGGAGCCTTCAAGCATCCTGTTTTTTGTTGTTTTTTTGACTGTATGTGTGTTCTTTGTGACTGTGCTGGAGGTGGGGGGTAAAGGTTGCTGTCCGTTTCTACTGTTTATGCATGGCAGATGAGGGAGATTGGGCTGCACAGCTAAGCTGTTTTGTTTTAATCAGTTTTGCCTGTAATCAAAAATTTCAGAGTTGGCAGGCAATGATATTGGAGATGGGCCTGATGCGGGTAAATTGACTTCCTGTTTCTTGGTCTCCCTTCTTGGATTTTTCGCTCCCTTCGAGCTGACTCATAGCCGGGGAGCGGCCATGCATGTGAGTGCAAAGACGAAGGGGAAGTGAGCTCACTGGTGGGCTGAACTTGTCCTCTTTGTGCCAAATCAGTGCCTGCTAATTAACCACAGAGTGGCCCCTTCCAAAGAGCACCCAGCAGGGGATTTGCTCTGTACAACCATTGAACAAAAGGACGGCTGCATTTTTTTTGCATCCACTGGGCAAACACATCAAGATCCCTACTAATTCTGTGACAGTATTTTTATTTCTCGAGCATCAACATCAATCACACTTCTAAGGTCTCAAAACCATGTTGCCCTTGTTGCCATGACAGCTCAGACAATACATTGTGTAATGTGTTCCAGATGGATAGGTAAGGCCAAACATGCTACAGTTCACCAGCATCTGGCAGAATAATCATCTACCACCTCCAAAAAGCTTTCTTTGGATACAGTGAGAAAGCGATGATCACTATTACAACAAGTTGCTTTGATTTCTGCGAATTGAGACCACCACCTTGTCTTGGCTGGCTGTGACTTCTACACTGGCATGAATGCAGCATGTTGGTTAAAGCTGAGAATAAGCCAAGCCCACCCACACCTGAAAATCCATGGTAATATCCAGTTTTCTAAATTAAGTTGCAGGCAAAAAGAGATTATTGCACTTCTCAGAATAGATCTTCAGAAATATTTCTATCGTCACAGTAGTAAACAAAATATGGTGGTCTGGCTGAAGAGTAGAGGCAAAATATTGCTGAACAGATAGTTTCCAAGAGAAAAGATCCAATAAGGTTTAGGGATGATTTATGTGGTCAAGAAAATAGAATCATTTATTTTTGTATGGTTCTGTTTGTGTGGAAGGAGTCCTAAATAAACTGTTCCAGTCAGATTCTGTTTATCAGCTTCATAACAATGTCAATCAGTTAAGTGGGAGCAATATATTTCTCAAATACATTTTTATTCTTTAGAAAATGTTCATGAGAGATACATAATATAACAAGTGTATTAAAGATTTATGTTGCATATAAAGTACTCCTTCCAAATGTTGGCAGACTATAAATTTGAATTGATTTTATTCAGATTTCATGGGTTAGACAAAGTGCCACATACCGGTAACTTGAGGTGTGGCAAAGGTGTGGTATTTAAGCCCCTCAGATGATTGTTGCAGAACAGGGGTCAATAACCTTTATGATTCCACCATTCACTCAGTCGATAAATATAATTTGCCTATAATTTGATTCAAATTATGAAAAATCTTTTCTTGTTTATTTATTTATATTTTTATTACATACAGGATATATATTAACTGTGTGATCTAGTTTTAGGGATTTCAACAAAACAAAAAATTTTTTTTTGAGAAGACTCAAATTTCTTGTATCAAATTTACATATTTATGGAAAAACAAGAAATAGTTTTCAGTTTTTTGACAAAAAAAAAAAAGTCCAACAAAAAGTTTCCCTTGTGACACTTGTGTTGTTCAGTTGAGGACATTTTATGCAAATATAGCATAAGAAATACACAACTAGCATTTTTGACGTTATATTTACAAACACTTTTGAAGGTCTTTATCATTTTTGACCATAGTTATGAAGAGACATCGAGAAGGACATTAAGGACCACACGTGGCTCTGGAGACACAGGTTGCATATCCTCGTCAGAAGGATGTTTGTGAAGAAACTGTATCATAAGGACCAAGGTACAGTACACATCTGACAGATCAGGGAGAAATTTGTGGAGAAGTTTAAAATAATATCCTGAACTGGACATCTGACAAAGCACTGTCCAATCTGTTAAATGTAAATTTGAAAAAAAAAGATTCAACTGTAAATCTACGAAGATATGCTAGTGCACCTATAAGGAAGGCTGACCAAAGTTATAATTGACAGTGGAACCAGCCTGAAGGTGAATGGTACATCAAAAAAGGTATCCAAAACCCATCTTAGGGACATAGGAAGCATGTTGAAGAAGATGTTCTGGGTAGATGAGCCTAAAATACATCTAAATGTGAAACAAATACTTTCACCATGAAAACATTCTACATGATAAAACACGGTGGTGGTGGTTTATGCTGTAGGAACAGTTCCGTAAGGATCTATACAGGAAATAAATGACATTTAGGGGTAGATGGATGCAGTTAAATATAAATTATTCTTGCAAGAGCCAAAGAAAAGATGGAAACTATTTGAATTGCTTTAGATGCAAGCAAACAGAAAGTACCGTATGTTACAGTAGGATGGACCAGTCCAAGTCTAGAAACTTTATCCATCTGACCGCTTTTGAAAGTTATTTTAAAATAAATTCTCCTTTCAGTTTACTAGGTTTCAGCTATTTTGAAAAAAAAGAAAGAAAAACACATATGCACCCAGATTTTAATTTGTGAATAACTTAAAACATGCTTCCTTTTCCCTCCACTTCATATTACACTCTGTGTTGGTCTATCACATAAAATCCTATTAAAATACATTACGGTTTGTGGTTATAACATGACAAAATGTAAAAGAGTTCATTGGGTTTGTGTTTGGCAAGGCAATGTAATAAAATGAAACTCCTAGAAGCAAAAAAGATGGTGTCACTCTCATCGTACTAATGGTCTCTTTTATATTTAAGACCACACAGAGAGTGACTGAAAATATGTCCCAAACCATTCATCTATAAAACAGAGTTGAATATATGTAAATATTATATATGTGTCAGATATATATATATATA
>NW_015150862.1:317244-331554 GCF_000732505.1 Cyprinodon variegatus
ATGTAGCTATGAATTATATATTTATATCTCTGATTCCTCCATGGATCCCCCAGCATGCTTTAAAATGGAATTTCTGTGTAAGTCTCTAATGCAGCACCACTAGAGACATAATTAGTATCTAGGACCACATGACTACTCCCAATAGTGACTGCATTTAGCAATGTGTCATCAGTGGTGCAATTGGCATAGAACAATGTTGATGTAATATGGCCGTCATTATCTTCCTCAGTCACAGCAAGAGGAGGATACCCTCTTACACACACTGTCAAATTACCTTAGAGAAGAGAGTAATTGTCACCTTATCAATATGCAACCCGACTGACACACAATGATTTTATACATTGTTGAAATAATGTTTTTAGCTGGACACTTTTTCACTTTAACAGTAGTTTTAATGAAATAAAGGTACATGAATGTCTCAACTGGTACAGTAGGCATAATAGTAAAGGAATTTTCCTCTTATATTTGCATTGTTAAGCTCAACAGATTTATTTATAAATAAATTCTAAAAAAATGTCAGGTTGTGTTTTTATTTACCATTAGCATGAAATGGATTGCTTTCTTTTGTCTAATCTAATTCTAGGATCAGGGCACTATGCTGACCATCACACTGTTTTTGCCTCTTGTCAATAAGGAGCTTTGCGACTTATATGTTTGGTGTTTTTTTATGTTAAGGTAAATATTTCGAACCAATATACGAATGGATACGAATCTAAAGGTTTTTCTCTCGCAAAATACAGTACAGTGGATTTTTGATGTTTGTCCACCACATACTTCCATTAACGAGGATTTACATGATAAACATAGAAAGAGTTGTAAACAGTAAAAAGATTAAAACAACAGTGCAGAAAACTGCCAGACAGTGTTTTGCACTTACACTGACACTTCAGTCCTGGTTTCACCTGATAGGAGGACCTTCCTTTGTCATGATTCTGTTATTTTTGGTTCTGTTTAAGTTTTCTTTTTGAGTTTTCAGTTATACTTTAATTCATGTCTTTGTGTGTTTTCTAGTTTATGGATTTCATTTCCATTTTGTGTTTTTTTCTAGTTGTTTTTGGTTATATTTTTTCAGGTTTTATGTATTTCTTGTTTACCCTTGGTTGCCCCCTTGTGTCAGTCTCATTTCCCCTAGTTCCCTTCTAGATTACTCTGTCCACACCTGCTCCCAATCAACTGATTAGCCTGGTCTTTGTTCATTCTCCCGTTTATACACCTCCTGTTCAGACACAGTTTGCTGGTTCCTCATCCTTTTTTGGTTTCTCATGTGTGTTTTCCCTGATGTCTCCTAGATTTTGGTTTACTGTTTTTTTATTGTAGTCAAGTAATGCAGCCACATTCTTAAAATGAAAAAGCATTTGTGGAAATGCTTTTTCATTTTCAAATTTTACATTTCAAATTGAATTTTGGTATGTATTTGCTGGGGTATATTTTGAAAAATAAATCTCAAATGTCTTTTTCCATTTTAATTAAGAAAAGGATGAGCAGTGTTAAAGAACAAAATTAAAATGCAAACAGGATTATTGATTACTCATTTCATTTATAAGTCAAACAATGCAGCCACATTCTTAAAATTAAAAAGCATTTCTGAAAATGCTTTTTCATTTGAAATAGGGTAACAATTTGCTTCCATAGGATCCCCTCCTCAGACAATTATTATTTTAGAGTCGATCCCTCACATAACATCCCAATGAATGATGTTAAGATTTATGGTTGAAAAAAAAAGAAAAAAAAAAAGTTTGTAGCATTTAAACACTTTTCACTGTAAATACCTCTCCCTTATAGAAACCTTTAACTTTCTTTATCATTGCATTTCCTTTTTAAGACCCTTCCCATTGTTTCTTAGTTTCACATTGCAGCATATCTACTCATGTGTGAGCGTCAAATGATCCTGCTTCCAGAGGATTAGGAGGTGATCACATTAAGAAGCACCCAGAGGACACCTTAATGTTGGGTCTGGGTTCAGATTACACCACTAAGGCAATAAGCAAAGCGTCAGACTCTTACAAATAAATGCAAACTATAACCACATGAAGCTTGGGGTGGAAACGAGACAGGAAGAGAAAATAGACTGTGACTTCAAGGTCTATTGTAATCACAAGCAGTGGGTTTTGGGGAAATACCCAAATGAGCTGATGAGATTGATTTTGTCTCAGTCTTTAAGCAAACACACATTTATAAATGCATTCTTGTACGTGAGCAGTCTTCATGTACAGGCTTGTAAGTGCATGCACAGAGCTCTGGAGGATTTACTTTTCCTGGCATGACTATCATACTAATACTTTTATAAATTGAGGAGGAAAAAAGCACATATAGCCTGTTGCCAGTGGCTTTTGCAACTCTTCTCTCATGCATAGTGAAAATTTAGGTTGGGGAATATGAATTCACAGTGTTATGTTATGTCCACCACAAACGCAAGCCAGAGATTTTTCTGCAGAATGATGCTGTTTCATTCACTGCGCTTTGCAAACACACCACAGAAGCAGTCAGGACATTTGCAAATGAGCTGGTTACAGTCTCTTACAAATATATTAATGCCCTTTGATCATTGCCTGCTTTTACATGCTGCAACCACTGCTGAGTTGGGAAATAGTAGAAAATTACATACAGTTTATTAACATTTCATAAATCAAATAAATTGCCTTTGGATTTTCCCCTCCAAACCAATTAAATCTAGTGCAATCAACTGGCTGCAGAAGATACATAACTTGTTATTTTGTTGTGTTTTTTTTTATGTAATTGCACTTTTTATAAAGCCCCTTTAATCCTATACCCCGAAAATATATCCAAGACAACCAATTGAGACCAAGGAACACAGCAAACTGGTTATAAATGAAGTTGTGGAGCAGTCTGCCGCAGGACTAGTTAAAAATGCAATATCCAACACTTTAAACATCTAATGAAGCACTGTTTCATCATCTGGAAATTCGAAGAGTATGGCAAGACTCATAATCTACTACAATGTGGAAAATTCACCTAAACTGACACCAAAGATAGCATTAAACTGGGTTTCATATTGCTTTGTAGTTTTTTGACCCACATGCTGAATCGCACGGAGAGCCAGTTAGTTTTAAAGTTCTATTTACAAAAAGTACCAAGAATCTTGAAGAAGAGAGCTACAGGAAGTCAGAAGGTCGGCAAGAGGTTTGAGGGGAGAAAGTAGACTGATCAGAAAGGAGTTGGTTGATGACAACTGATGACTGATTGATTTGCTTAGTTGAGGGGTAAAGTGAAGGTAGTATGGATTTGCAGCGGTTTGATTCAAAGAGTTTTGCACACTGTACCCCAAAGATCCAGGAGAATGTGAGTGAGATCTAAGAGGATTGGCACTTGCAAATTTCATCATGCCGGAGAGCAGGCAGACAGGTGATTAAGACTGAGAACTGCTAGACACAGGTGAGTTCTTTACCATGAAGACCAAAGACGAACTGAGGTTCAATAGTTGTCTGGAACAACAACAGAGCCCACATTAAGACAGTTTCACAACAATCAAATTTTCAACTATTGCAAGTGGCGCCACCTGTAAGACTTTGCCTTCCATTCCAATGGTTGGTCAGACTTTCGGGGGAGTGTTGGCCTAATGCCATTCTGTTAAAGTAAAAAAAAATATCCACTGGACTTGGTTTCCAAGATTTGAAGAGGTTTCGCCACCTCTCCAGGAAGCTTTCTCAATTCAAATGTCAAATTGCCTTGTCTATATAAGACTCAACTCACTGCGGTGACATTTGAATGTCAGGGTAATCATCCAGCAAAGAGAAGATCCTTCGCCTTATTATATACATGCTAATCATCTTGATTGAGAAATGTTTCTCAGGTGTGCAGCAACACGGGTTGGCCCAGCCATCAGCAAAAGCCGTCTCTGTTACAGGAAGCTTGCAAACACCATAAAAACAGCAAAAGCCCAGATACATTAACACTGGGAAGCAGTAAATGCAATCACGGTGGATCTAATGTGTTATGTGTTATGCCATGTTCTGGTCAGATTAAACAAACTTTGAAATGTTCGGCCTAAATTTAAACTCTTATATGTAGATGAAAGCTGACACTTCACCATCTCCACTGTGGTGGGAGCATCCTTCTGTGGGGCTGTTCTTTTCAGTATGGACAACTAATGACAGGGCTGTTATGGAAGAAAATCTGTTAGAGGGCTGAAAAACACCAGAGGCTAAGGCAGATGTTAGTCTTCCAAGACGACAGCAATCACAACACACTGTCAAAGTCGCAATAAATTGGGTCAGGTCAAAGCATATGTATGTGATAAAATGTCCACCAATTAAAGTTGAGTCCCAAATCAAGCCAAGACATTGTAGCAGCATTTATAAATTCCTGTTTTACAGATGAACTTCACCTAATCTGACTGAGCTTCTGCAAAGAATTATGGGGATAACTCTGAGCCTTTAGATTAAAATACAGTGTTACCCATTCTGATTATTATTTGTAGAAATAGTGAAAACCATATGTTATTATCCTTCTGTTCCACAATGCTGTAATATGTTGATCTCACACAAAAGAATCCGAGTAAAATCCATTAATGTTTGCAGATCCCGAAACTGGAGAGATCTCAAAAGGTTCAGAGGGAATGAATACTTCTGCAAGGCACAGTAAATCCCCAGATTAGTTAAAATAACAGCATTGTCTTGTAAATACTCAGATCACTAATTCTAGCTAAGACAAATATCTTTAGCCTTGATAAGAGAAGGCTGTATGGAAATGCAGAGCCGAGATTGCAAAGACACAGCTCTGTTTTCAGAAAATAAACCAAGTTATTTTTATAAAGGACACACTCTTTTAACTAAGGCTTGTTCATACAGTGCAGCTTTTACTCTGCTTACAATATTGTTCCAGAGCAGCTGGCAGGCTACAACACACACCTGGGTAAACATACTATCCTCTAGCTCTTCTACAGTTTGCTCTCTGTCTCTGTCTCTCTCTGTCTCTGTGCAACAAATGAAGATAGGCAACTGTTGCAAGAGGGGCTTCATTTTCAATTTTTCATTCTGCCCATTGTCAGGCTCACAAGGCTTGGCTTCAGCAACAAATTTATCACACTTCACCGAGCAGTGTCCGCCTAGGCACGAGAGGGACGCTACGACAAAAAAAGGGCCCACCCAAAATCCCTCAAAATCCTCCCCGTGCAGAGCAAGCAGGACTCAAAGCAGCGTGAATTACCTCAGGAGGCTGACATGGCCCAGCCCCACCGCTCCATGCTGGAGGGCTCATTTACAGCTAGTGCTTTGATTGTATCAGATAGGGTGATGTCAGCCCACGCTGCTGCTAACAGCTCTATGCCATTCTCTCCCTATTGCCCTTTCACTACAGTCAGTAGATGAATCCATGGTTCACCATTCTATACTACTCATTTTTTACTTACTGAGTATTTTTTACCTACATGTTTAAACTTGTATCAGGATATAAGCATATTAATGTAACACCTGACACCTGACAACACTTTGAATATCTGTAAGATTTTACATGCCAGACCAATATATAATGTTCTTGTCTAAAAAGTTTCCCTCCACTGTCCAGCATATGCATGCAGGGAGATCATCAGTCTTTCCCTGTAGATTAGTTTTCTTTAACATGCAGTGCTTGCGAAAATGCCCAAAGTTTTGTTTGGTGCCATCAACCCAAATAAGCTTCTTTTAAGTATTTCCTCTTTCCCCTAAATGGCTTGTGGAAAACTGTTGCCACCCTTCCGAAAAAAGGCAGCTTTATTAAGGCTTTGTGAAGATTTTTCCAACAGAGCTCTAGATCACTTCTGCTCATCCAGAGTTACTAGATCCATCCAGAGTTATTTAGAGGGTTTTTAATTTCCCAGCTTCTTTTTGTTAATGCAAAGGTATCGCTCATCAAAATGCCATAACTAGTACTGTCTGTAGTCATGTTAGGGGATACAGGAGACGTCTGGCCCATCAAAACTTTTTTGTACAAAGTTTTATTTCAGCATAAGAAAACAATTAAAAACAATGGAGAAACAAAAGGAGGAAGATAAGACTGAAAACTAAAAGTGTTTGTTTAAAAGGAGGGGAAAGAAGATGATGCTTATTTAATCCCACCCCTTTGCTGAACAAAAAAAAATACTCTATATAATATAGTTATTATATAATGCTATTATTAGTGATAATTAGTCAATTAACTGTAGTACTCATAATAATAACAGTAGCAATACCAGTCATTACTTTATCATAATAAAAATCATTATCATTACTCTAATTCAGTTTTATTAAAAATCGATACCATGATCCCAGTATCATCCTTTGGCAAGTTTTTCAGGGAGGACAGTTAGAGATGTAGTCAAATACAGGACCATAATGCAAAAAAACTGTTGGTGTCTCAAAATGCTTTGAGAATGGAGCAGATGTTTATTTTCTAGCATATGCATGTGGTCAGATCAAAGCATAATTTTATTTCAGAATGGCCCAGTCAAAGTCTAGGCCAGAACCAATTCAACATCAGTGGTTTATATACAGTTTTTGGATATCTCTCTTTCTGTCTTTCTGATACGTTTTGGCTAATCATTCTAAAACAGATTTAATCTGGGATTTTAACAAAATCAAATGTTAAGAAACTTGAGAGTTATTATTATTGCTTTACATTATAGTCTAGTGATCTATTTGATTGTACAGAAAGAGGCTGTGCCTGTACTGACCTTCTCTCAGTTCCTCCAAGGGCTTTTAGATGCTGATGACTTAACCCTTCGCCTGTAAAAAAAAAAAAAAAAAAAAAACCACTAAAGAAAATACCGCTGTAACAAAGGCTGTACTGGTGTCCTTGTTCCTCCAGTGAATGAGGGCCTGGCTAGGTTTCTGTCACTGATTTAGTGGTTGTGGTAAAGTTCTTTTGGACCCAATATAATTTTGTATCCAATCAGGATGTCTGTGCTGACCCTTCTCCGTCTGTTGTTCCCCTCACCATCCCCTCAGAATTGGGAATTCCGTGTAAGGGGTTTGTAGAGCTCACCATTATTTATTTATGAGTGTTTAAATGCCACAGCACCCTGGCAAGAACTTTAATGGAGGTGAGACACTCCCATGTCGCTCTACTCCCCTCAGTAAAGTTTTATAGCGTCCAACCACACTCTCCTTAGAGGCTAGGGGAAAGTGACGCTATATCGGAGGAATATGCAGCTATGGACTGGTATTTCAGAGAAACTGAATTTAAGGTTTCAAAGGATCTCAATGCCATGAAAAGTGTGAACTTTTTCTTCATCATCACTGCTTTCAATATCTCTGTGGTCAGATAGCACACATTTAAATCAAAAGTAATAGAGCTTTAATACAATTTAAAGGAAATGGTTGCACCAAATTTAATGCCACCCTGTCTGCTTGTGCCAGTCAGCCCACAAGGCACTTGTATCTGTCAGGCTTCACCACCACTACGACTAATGGACTAGTAGTTTTTTTTTCCACGTTGATTCTCCCTGTAAAGCAAGCCCCCTCTGTCAGCCCACCCTCTTTTGCCTCATCTGGCCTTGATGAGATCCAGACTTTGTGTGGAAGCATATTAAAGTGGCTCAACAGTGTCAGCAGGAGAGCTAAATGGAAGGTAGTGAAATCTTTTGAACCTCTGTTACATTATAACAGTTCTAAACACATCCAGCTGGGTCCAAAGTTCAGGGAAGACATAAAAGCACTGCTGCATGTTAGCTTGGAGGATGATAATAACTGAGCACCACTAAAACTACTAAGACAGTCCACAATCAAAGGGCCCAAAGGAATGGCTCCCCACTCCTCTTACTGGCTGCTAATGGCCAGATACAACCTGTCTGAGAGTTGTTATATCTCCTATAAGACTTACTCCATGCCCAGTAAAGTGAAGGAGCCTTTTCTCTCTCGGTGATTAAACTCCATTAACTCTGGCTCAATTAAAATACAAGAGTTGTCGGGGGTAGTAATTAGGACATGCAAGTTTGGTGGGTCACCCTTAAAACAAGCTGGAATCGGTTGATCTTAAGGGTAGGCTGCCCATGTCATGAATCTGCAGCTGCCAGATGTCTTTGTGAACCTGTTTTACAGGAGTCAAAATGCTGACACAGATAATATCGCTGATGCAGGAGAGAGGCTTGACAGACATGGCAGAGGACGGTCATTCAACATGCGTGTGTGTGTTCCTTTAACTCTGTGATTGCTGTGGGCTCCTCTGTGGCGATCGAACCACACAGGATAAATATGAGCTTGTGGTGAAGCTGCGGCGCCCCAGGAATGCTTACATGTGGTCGAGCGGCTCTCACCACCGCTGACAAGAGAGTTAGATGGCTTTTGGTCATTCAGATTCCTGACGGGGAGAGCTGCATATGAGGCTATTTGACTTAAAGACTCAGTGGGCAGATGCCAGTTTCTTTTCTGGCTCAAGTTTCCCACTGGAGCGTGTTATTTGTTTATTCCGTACACAGCCGTTGTTTACTGGTTTGAATGATCTTGGTCTGGTCCAAAAATGCACTTAATCACCGGTTAGCAGCATCTGAAACAAACATGAAATGACGCTGCCAACAGCAACATTTTCCAGATCAAATGGAATTCTATGGATGTCTTTCCCTATTTATTTATACAACTGAGAAATGCTCTCACAACCTCAACAAGCTTTTCAACCTCAGCTTGGATCCCCGTCGGAGGTGGCCAAAGAACACAGCTCCTTCAGGAATCGTTGGAAGATGCCAACTAAAATAATATAAATGATTAAGTCCCTCTTAGTTGTGATAGAATTTATAAATGACAGTCAAACCAAGATCAGGTGATACTAATACGACGCTAATATCACGTGTACCCTTCTATCTCTTTGGAGTTTGATTTTTTTTCACTTTCTCAAGTCAGATGTACAGAAATTTTTTTCTGTAATGAATATGCAAACACTAAGTTCTGTGGTCTCTAGAGGATGATCCTTTCATTTTGTATAAACTCTGTGTATACACGATGACAATAAAGTTTGTCTAAGTCTAAAACCTGGTTTATGCTCAGAAACCAGGTCATCTGCATGTGTGTCGCAGATATGCTGAGCAAGGCAGTAAATGTTGATGATAGTCAAATAATCTTGGGAGATCTTTAGATAAGAAATGCTTCTGAACCACACATAAAAAGTCTTTGTTTGTGAGCAAATCAAAGCAACATATAGCCTTTGACTTTGGCTATTTTTTTCTTTAGGAAAACAGTCAGTAAATCAGTGGCTCCAAACCATCATCCCTACTCTCAGTCTGTGTTTAAGGCATGCAGAACATCCACAACATTACAGCTCCCTTCTCATCCTTGCACTGCCTGCAATAAAAACCTCTCCCCACAGCAGAGAATGTACTTTTAAAAAGTTGCTTTGATTGATCGAGTTGTCGAAAGTCATTGAGTAAGATTGCAAGTCACTCAATGACATCGCTAAAATGTAAAAAAAAACAATTGGTTAGATTAGTTTTATATGAAGAACTAATGTAATTAATATGGCCATCATGTAACTGTTACTGGAAACTGTTCGAGTAACAGACTTACGTGATGCATTTGTAGGCAACCAGATTCTCCATATAGGAGGGCTATATATATCCTTTTTTAGAAAGCATGCCAATCTCAAAGCAACAAGTGTTAGCATGAAATGATGGCATCTATTTTGTTAAATTCATTAGATCCAGAGAGAGAGGGGAGATCTTATAATGATCACAAGAAGTAAATGAAAATCAGAAGACAATACCATGTTGTGTCCTCCCGTGCATCGATTATTGGAGAGTGTGTTTTCATCCACAACTTCATGGTTGAAAAGGGTTATCCGCCTAAGGCTGTGTTGGAGATGATATCCCCCTCTCTGGACAGATGCAATGGCATAAGGGGGCCCCGGAAACCCCACCACCACAACCACCCCAACCCCCTCTTCTCCCTGACCTCTCGCTCTTCCAGTGTCTGAGAAAGGGTCTTGGGGTTGAGAAGGTCCTTTGGACTGGACACATTGCAGCATTAATTACACACTCGGTTACCACTGAGCCTAATGTTTGGCCTCCCCCTCCATGGGGTTAACTCCTTTCTGACAAGCAGGGAAAGTAATGGAGCCTCTGTGGCTTGTTCACCAACACAGTTCCTCAGTCGTCTTCCTTAAACCCAATCCCTACTGACTGACAGCAGCTAAATGCTGCAGTCCTGCATGACGATCACATGTGGAGGAAGATATGGAGATAATGGGAGGTGCAGGGCAGTGTATGACAGGCGGGAAGTTTCATCTCATCAGAGGCTTTTTACTAGTTGTCCAATGCAAACAAAGAAGATTTTCAGGGCGTTATGAGATGCTTCTCCTGCTGTCATCCTTGTTACAACTGAGATTGTGACTCAGTGAGGAGACAGAGAAGAAAGAGAGTGTTCACTGACAGGATCCCACCCCAATTTAACAGCAAAGCCAACAGAGTAGAAATAAAGAGAAAGGAAGTTTAGTTCTGTCACAAAGACCTGAGGTGAGATGTTTTCAGATGTCAAAGTTGTTGCTGAACTTTGGCAGAACTGGGGAACTCTGTAAAGTGCTGCCGGCTACATCTATAATCACAAGTGTCTCTAGCTATCGCTTAAGTAATTTGATTTTTGGTGACAGTTGGTAATCTGATAGGAGACTACTTACAATATTAAGGCTTGTGTTTCGTTTGATTAATTCATAGCCTACAGGCCCTGTGAGATAGAGAGAGAGAGCGCAGCGTGAGATCATGACCCTGGAATTCTAAACAATAACCATCTGTGGTGAACCACATTGAGCTTGATCCAAATCTTGCTTTTCTTCTCACTTCCTCTCTCTCTCTCTGCCTCCTTTCTCCTCCCAAACACATTAAACAAACTCACTCCCTTACACACACCTGCACCAGGCATTATATATATTTGCCCTCAATGATCCAAGTACAGAAACATCACTGTGTGGTGCATGAAAAGGGGTTTGACTCATAAACAGCCCTGCAAGCATTGGAAGAAATAGCATCAATCTGAGAGCCGATAAATGGTTCTTTTTCAAGTCTTACAGTGCCTGCCAAAAGTATTCATACCCTTTAAAACACTACGCATGTTATATATGTAACACACACAACACAATGCAAAACTTTGAAATGGAGGGTAAAGTTTTAGAAGTTGTTAGAAGAAAAATCTGAAAAGTGAGACCTACAGTCAACCCTGTGGATTCCGTACTTCAATCACCACTGCAATTAATCCTTTGGGTCTTTTGGGGTATATCTCAATTTCTCTAGTCACTTTGTACATCTGGAGACTGAAGCACTTGCCTTTGGCAAAGAGCACTGTGTCTGTTAAGATCAGTTTTCAAACCTTGCCTCATATTCTCAATAAGATTTCGGTCTGAACTTTGACTCTGCCACTTTATCTCCAACCTCTCTGCTATGTAAATTGGTCATGATGATGCAGCTTATTCACTGAGGTAAAGCTTTCACAGCACAGCGATTTTTATGCTGATTTCAATTTCCTATTTAGATAAAAAAGAATTTATTTATCTATATTGGAATTAAGTTGGGTATATGAATAGAAAAGAGGATAGAGCATTATGCCCCCTGCGCTTTTCAGATTTTTATTTGTGATAAATTTTGCTAACCATGTAATTTTTCATTCCTCTCAAGGATTACACACTCATTTCTTTTAGCCTATGACAAAATTTCCAATAAGATTTATTAAAGTTTGTGGTTGTAACGTGACAAAATGTGGAAAAGTTCAAGGGGTATAATTACTTTTGCAAGGCGCTATGTGCCAGAGTTAATGTATCTTTGCTATTCCTGTTCCTGACATTTTAAAAGGATGGCCCAAGTAAACCTTTTTTTAAAGAGTTTCTTCTGCTTTCTCCACATAAAAGAAAAACATCTCTGTAAATGTCAGAACTCTTCCAGCATCTCCTCAGTGTTGAGAAAAAGTGACGCGGTTTGTTCTCTTTCAGCCGTGTGCCACAGGGTGGCGAATGATAGATGAAGTGTTACTTTGCGGACTATTTTTACCATTTCTAAACCACAGTTCAGACATCCCATCTGGACCGGGTTAGGGGCACAGAAGTATTGAGTTCTTCCCATTAGTTACAGTATCCCACATTGTAAGATCTCGTAAGAGCTCAGAAAGCAAACGTTATGGCTATTTATGTGCTGTGGCACAATGAGTAATGAATGCTTAATAGTTTTCAAGAGGTGATGTGAGACTGTTTAATAAGCTAAGACAAACCTATTCAAACAAAAAAAGATGGTCAAAAGACAAACAGATTTTCTCAGCTCATTAAAAGTGGAGTAAAAGTTTCAAATGACTGGAAATTGCTGCATTGGGTTAGTCTAAGAAGTCAAATGTGCATCTGTGAATGAAGTCGTGCTTAAGTTGAGCACGTTCTGCTGATGAGATTTTAGAAATGTCAATCAACTCCCTTTCACGTTTTTAATTGCAAGTGATGTAACCTGCAACTTGTTGCACAAGCAGGTGAAAACTAAAGAGGGAGACAACGACGGAAGGTAGAGGGATCCAGAAGTTCGACAGCACAGAGCAGATTCGGGGCAGTGTTAGCCTAGTGGTTATAGCAGTGAGCTTTTGCTTTGAGAAGGTTGCAAGTTTCTGGTTCCATCCCGACAGTGTGCACTCTGGGTCCCTTAAACCCACACTGCTCCCCGGGCGCTGCACAGTGGAAGCCCACTGCTCCCCAAAGGGGATAGGTTAAATGCAGAGTTAACTTCTCCATTGTGAAATCAATAAAGTTCAATTTCTATGCTTTTCTATTTCATGAGTGAGAGGAATCCAATGGGGAAATCTGTAATGCACACACTGGAGAGCTGAGTAATCACTAGGTGCAAAAAATGTCAAAACTCGGGCGATACAGAGGGCTTGACTTAGACATATCTCACAGCCACACCCAGATCCTGATAATCCAAATAGGGCTAAATCTGTACAACTTTAGGCCAAAGCTGAAGCACATTGATGACAAGTGCTGTCCAAATAGTACTGGCAGTAATGAAAGAGGTAAGGAGAAAAAGCAGAATGCCTCCTACCAAGAGTTCATTTACTATAGAGACTCCCTGACTTTCCTATTCACCGCTAGGAGCTGTATGGTTTGCCACAATTCTTTGCATCTAGAACTTATAGGGATAGCCCATTTCATGGAGTTTAATGAAGATAAACTTTTTCTTTACCTGTAATCTTTGTGACAGGTGCTGATGTGCACACCTTCATTGTTTTAGGTTTTAAAATGGAGAGTTTCAGGTGTTTACTACATTTGTGTAACTTTAGTTTTTTTGAAGTTCTTTCTTGAGAAGCTGTTTTCCCAGTTTTTAATTCCCATCACCCATGTAAGTTTTAGTCCATTTAATGACATCCTTAAGGCTCAAATCAGCACAACAGTTTGAAGTTGAACTCCTCCCTGCATCAGGGTTCTTACTGTTGACTAAAAATCTGCCTTTCTCTATTTCATAAGACCAGCAGAAGTTTTTGATTTGATTTGATTAGAAAATAGAATTTTTTATTTCTGGACCAATCCAGTTGTTTTAGGTTTTTTTGTGGTGACAATTCAATTCAGTTTATTTATATAACACCAATTCACAACACATGTCATCTCAAGGCACTTTACAGTTCACCAGATCATACAGTCAAACTGATTTAAAGTTTTCTATCAAAGGAAAATCAGTTGATTGCATCGACTCATTGACTCGAATGCAATCCCTCACACTAAGCATGCTTGTAGCGACAGTAGAAAGTAAACAATCTCTTTTAACAGGAAGAAACCTCAAGCAGAACCAGGCTCAGTGTGAGTGGCCATTTGCCGAGGCCTACTGCGGTTTAAGGAGACAAAAGCAGAGATACAAAAGCAACTGTAAAAGGCGGCCCCGTCCAGGAAACACACAGCCAGGTAGACAAACTCCGAACCAGCTCCCATGTCAGAGGATGAAGCGAGCACATCCAGCCAGTCACAGTCAGAGAAACAGGACTACAATGGAAAAACAGGCTGACATCTCAGCTGATATCTCGCTCCAGGATGGTGTAATAATAATAATAATAATAATAATAATACTTTGGTCTTGTAATGCACTTTATATTTACACAAATCCCAAAGTGCTATGTAGTAAAACAGCTAAGTGCTAAATAAAAATACAAGGAGAGCATGAGAAATAAAAAAGTAAAAGAAAAGATCAAATAATAGATCAAATAAAAAGGTGTCACAGCCAAACAGGAACAGACAAGGAAAAGCTACTATGAAAAAAAGCAGAGAGAGCATAACGTTAGAGAACTTAACAGATTCTGCAGAGTGGGAGAATAGAGATGGAATGAAGCAGAATGATGAAATAGGGGTCCCTATGTCCTCCAGAAGTCTAAGCCTATAGCAGCATAACTATAGAGATAGCTCAGG
>NW_015150862.1:332786-354706 GCF_000732505.1 Cyprinodon variegatus
CCCTTTATTGTTTCACAATGGGAAAAATTTACTAGAGGGCTGCCACTGTATTTGGCAGTGTGGGGTTAAGAGTTTTTGCTCAAGACTCCAGAGTGCAGGCTGTGGGGATTGAACCCGACACTTGCAACATTCTCAGAGCACAAGCGCGCTGCTCTAAACACTAGGCCAACACTTCCCTACCAAACGTTAACACCACAAGCTGCTATATTTTGCTCCTCATTTTTTGCATGGCATTTATTCCATGGTTGAGATATGAGGTTGTGAGACTAATCAAAGCTGTAGCAATAAGTACAAACTTCATCCCTGATTTTAAGGTGGCAACAGTTTCTGCAGATCACAGGTTTTCAGGAGGTTAGCTGTACGGATGATAACATCCAAAGTGGCTGTCTAGAGCTATACAAACATGAAAGTGATTTATTGAGAGTTTAATTAATATGGAACTTTTTCTTATTTAAAGAGAGATTTTTTCAGGTGTTATTCTGTTATTACAGCTTTTATTCTAGTATTAATTAATTTTATTGTAATTTTTATGAATTCAATATATTTGTTGTTGCTTTTACTTTCATTGTTTAATTCATTGTTTAGATGTAGAATTCTGTGCACATTCTGGTGCTCAGAAATGTTCTTTTCATTTTTACTGCGACTGTAAGTTGTAAATGAAATTCTAGAAAAATACAGCAGAATAGAATAGAAATTTATTGTATTCACAATGGAGAAATTCACTTGTGACATTGGCTCTTATAAACTAACAAAAATAAGGTATATACAGTGCATCCAGCTGTATGGTAAAAATAAAGAGGGAGAGATTTAAGGTGACTTATAAATACAGTATCTTATGTACAGTAAAGTGGTTGCAGGTAAAGTGTGGTTTCTAGTTTGTTAAATGAATTAAAAAATTGAAAAAATTAAAAACACAGGTTCCTCTTTTTTTTCCTCAGGCACTTAATGTGCAGATTTGTCAGTTTCCATGACCCATAAGTGGCCTCCAAAGTCTTTGCTCTGATCTTTAAATGAATGGGATAAATGAGTGTCTAGCTATCAGCTAGAGATCTTCTAATGTTTATGTTTAACGGGTGTGTCAGGATGAGAGTGTCAACTGAGATTCCTTGGAAGAAAGGGAGTTGCACCCCGCATTCACTCAGGCAGAGTTGAATGTCAAGTGTAGATAGGGCAAAGAACAATGCAGAAACAACAAAGTTTGCAATGAAAAATGTCATCCTGCCTGCCGCTGCTGCTGCTGGGTGAATTAGACCCACAGAGCACCCCTAACACAAGATTTCCATTCATTTATTTTTTTTCCGGACTTACCACAGGATTCATAAATAACAAAATTTTATCAGCAAAGTACTTTCATTTAATGCCACTATTTTCAACTTTATGGGGAAAAAGGGTGTTCCCTTTATTATGGTTGCAGAGTTAACAATATCTGGAGTTTCCCTTTGTGCTCCGTATGTCTCGGATAGCATAAGGCAAAAGGGAGACTCTTAGGATTTCAGTTAACCTTCCAAAGTGATTACTGATTGCGCTTGCTGTTCAGGTGGTGGGAGAGCCTGGCAATCCGTTTTAAGAAACACAGGAGGAGAGCTGTCGTTTTTGGATGTTTTATGGTTATAAATGTTACTCTGAACAAGTAATGGTTGTTATTCTTCAACTACATCAGCCAAGTTCACATTGTAGGTCAGATAAATCACCCTAAGGCAAAACCAAAGAGCACAAATCGTTTATAGGCTTTGCAAAAGTGTGTCAACATTAGTCTTAATGTAGCTCCATGCAAAAGTATCCACTACCTCTAAACTTTGCCACATTTATAGGATTAGAACCACAAACTTCAAAATATTTAAAGGTACTTTAACTGATGGAGTAAAACAAAGTGCTTATCGTCAAGTTGGGAAGAGAACAAAAAGGATAATGGGAGTATGTGTGTTGGGTGTGTGTGTATTGTTATCTATTAAGCCTTCTTTACTTTAATACCCCTAAAAGAAAATTCAGTCTGAATATTCCCCCTCAGAAGTCACATATTTTTTAAACAGAGTCCAGCTGTGTGCAGTTTTATCTCTGCATAAATACAGCTGTTTTGTACAGGTCTAAAAGGTTTCCTAAAGAAAAGTGCAGCTTGGGGGCCAAGAACACAGCAGACTGGTCAGGGATTAGGTTGTGGAAAGGTATAAAGCTGGGTTAGGTTATAAAGCAATATCAAAAGCTTTAAACATCTCACAGAGCTCTGTTCAGTCCATCGTCTAAAAATGGAAAAAGAAAGACAGAACTGTAACCCTTTTAAGACACTGCCTCCGCTTAAGCTGTGGAGAGAAGGAGATTAATGATAAGAGTATTTTTTGTATTCAAAACATCTGTTTAAAATAAGTATTGTCCTGGTATTTTACAAATTTGTCTGAGTTTATCTCAATAAACACCAATATTGTACCATATAACAGTTTCTTACTAGATCCACCTTTCTGTCTATTCATACTCATCTGTAATACGCCTGCTGTTGCAGGGTGGGAGATGGGCGACAAGCCACTTTTGCAGAATACACCGTCGTGGACCTTTGTTCTGGAGAATTAGAGCCAGACACTCCATGAGACAGCGCCGCGCCTGTTCTGCTGATGCAAAAGACTCTGAGGGGGAAGCCCACACAGCAGGAACAACCATACAGTACTGTGAGGTGGGAAAACATCTTTTATTTCGTTTTTATCAGCGCTAACAGAAACACAGGAAAAAAAAAGCAAATTGTTTTTTCTGGCTTTTCTTTTGGATATATTTCATGTAAAACCTACGGCTCTCTGCGTGGTTGTCAAGCCAAAGTGTCTGGGGACCCCTAGTCCCTCATCAGGGCCAAACACTAAGGTTTACCTTGAACATCAAAGGTCAACCGACAAGAATATAAATCGCCCTTCTGGCTGAGATTAAGTTTCCACAGCACAGCTCAAAGCCTTGGTCTGCTTGTAGTTGTCTTAGAGAATGAATGAAGACTCGGGAAAGTGACATGAAAGATTTGTGTTCTTTGCAGCAACAATTTATTGTATGTATGGACATGCAGTGGAGGTGTCTATGGAGTATATTTTTAAGAGCAGAATACAGGTAAACACATTTAAAAGACATGGAATTATATCTCAAAACTTTGCTTCTCTCTTTCAGAGATTTTTCTCCCTTTATCCACACATATATTGTTGCTTCCACAATACCAGTTTTGTTTTTCTTTGCTTTCAAAGATTACTGATGCTGCGGATGTATAGATCCAAATTGAAGGAGGGATCATTTCATTCAGAATTTATTCAATAGATGGGGAAAAAAATAATAGTGTTATTAAAAGTATTTCAATATTCAATTAAATAATTAACCTCTGAAAGCCAAAAATTGTCGCAAAATTAAACATTCTCTGTCCCTGTTTTTAAATCCAATAGCTGACCATTTATCTGAAAGCCTTATCAGGTAAGTGTCATTTCTGCTTTTCTGGCTAACAACTTTTAGCCCAGGTAGTTATTGTGTTTAAGGGAAACTCAGACTAGTGTCAGGTGAAGCTCTGGGTCACATAACTTATTCAGAGACAGAGCCATCCCTCTCAATTTATATTGCCAAAATTTTGAGAAAATCCTCCTGAACAAAGCAGCAATAAACATTCAGAGATGTATATTAACCATGCCATTTAATCATGCCTCACTCTCTGTTACATCGAAAACCTCCCAACAGTTTTTCAGCTGCTGTACCAGAAAAAAAAAACAAAACTTTGGACTTGTTTAATGAAAATGTCAAGGACTCATACATTTGTAAAGTATGGCTTTTTCTCTGCTCACAGAATACGCCCCTTTATAAAAAGCAACCTGCAATAAAAAGAACTATAAGAAGATGGTCACAGGAAGCTGAAGAAGCTGAGGTCATGGACTTTGATGCACTCTATGCCATATGGAAAGAACATCACTGCAATAACTAAGTGTACTGTAAGTGACTATATAAACTTCTGTGTAAATAACATACACCCCTTCAGCATGGTGATATGCTTCCCCAATAATAATCCCTGGGTCACCGGTGATCTGAAGGAACAATTAAACAAGAAAATAAAAGCCATTTGCATACAGAAAGAAGCTTGAAAGCAAAAAACCTATTAGCTTGAAAGCCAACATGTTTTTTGACTGTGGGGGGAAGCCGGAGTACCCGGAGTTAACCCACACATGAACAGGGAGACTTGCAAACTCGATGCAGAAAGACCCTGAGTCAGGAATTAAACCCGGAATCTTCTTGCAGTAAGGCAGTAGTGCTAACCACTGCTTCACCATGTAGCCTTAGGCTGAAGAAAACAGGTTTGCCAGTCACCAACCAGAAGAGACAGGGATATTTGTTGACATGTTGTGCGATCTGAACACCTAAACAATAATCTGAACAATGAAGAAAATAAAGCAGTTGTTTACCTAGTACATTATCTTACAGTTTGTCATTAGGCATGATGCAATCAGTGAGTTACATTATCCATAATTAGTATTATTTAATTTTCATTTTATTGTTGTTGTTTATCTGTAAAATCTGCCAGGGTCTACTTCCTATACAACATGCATTTTTTTACTCCAAACTACATTTTTTTGGAATTTGTTTAAGTCAAATGTTTGTTTGTTTGTGTGTAACAACTTACCATCAAAACATTTTTCTATGTTATTAACACTTTGTTTCATAATGCAATTTCTGATTCAAAATAAAATTGTAGTTTAAGCTCTCCTTCAGACTGGGAACATTTACCAAAAAGAGAAGGAAAACAAAACATAAGCGTTCACACTTTAAAAACAGTCAAGCAGTGCTACTTGGTCAGAAATAAGGGGTTGATGGAAATCCTTTAAATTGCAGACACGACTTGACCTATTCCACCTCCTTTTAGAGGACGTGCTCAGAAACCCCACAATACTTAACTTCATTAGCAATTAGGATGCATTAGCAACTGGAAACATAAGTCCTTTTTCAGTTTGTCAGAGGGTAACATTTCTTCTGTCTTGAAGTGATCCCCACTGGCAGTGTGATAGCCAACGCCTGCTGGTGAAAAAGAAAGGGAAAGGCATAGTTTGAAATGGAAATGCTGTTGTGGTTGGCCTCCACACCCCACTATCATTTGTCTTGACCAAAACCACCCAGAAAAAAAATCACTCAAATTCAGGGGTATTTTCAATAACTTTTTTTCCCGCCTTCCTCGTTCACTTTCACGCACTTTTTTTTTTTTTGCAAGTGGAAAACCAGCATGCTGTGTGGAATTTGGTCGCCCACGCACTGGGTCAGGACACTTGATTCCAATTAGATATTTTTCTTTGCTTTCTTGTTCTAGCCTGTCTGGGCCTCCTGCTTTTATCCCTCCCTCCTTGCCCGTCCCTCACGGCTGAACTCTCCCCTCCTCTCTCCCCAGCTTCCTCACTCGTGTCCTCATTCTCTCAATCTCTATCACAATGTGCAGTTTTGTGAACCACAGTGCCCCTCTTTGCTTTCATGTATTTTCTCATAGGCAGATTTCTCACAGCTCGACATCCTGTGTCCGTTTTTAAACTTTGACACTGTCGCAAACTACCCAAGGGGGCCGTAAAACAGTGTGGCGAGGCGATTATAGCAGGCGCAGTCGAGCAGTTTTTATAATGACAGAGAATGGATTTAGAGCAGCTTTAGAAGTTTGCAAACTGCCTTTGTTTTGCTGTTTGGCAAAAGATATTTATTAACCTATGGATCCATTTGATTACAGTGTGAGGTAAGTTTCATGGTGTGAACATCCTCTCGCACATCTACTAATGATAGCCTTACCATGGAGAACACACAATACATTTTACCACACTGTTCAGCATTCAAAATATTGTAATTAAAACATTCCACTATTCTGCCTGTACTATTTATTCATTCAAATGCTCTTACTTTGCTGAGACTTCTTTACTAACAAAATTGATGTAATATTCCCACGGAGAAACAGATCTGACTTCTCACTTTGTCCATTTGCTGACCAGTCTATAGTGTTTGCAAAAGTATTCATATTCTTAGATTTTTTCTTTTCCATCATCACTTTTCAATAAAATTATTTAGTTTATTTAATTGAGATTTTGAAAATAAACCACTTCAAAGTAATGGAATAATTTTTAACTTAAAGTAAAAATTATATTTTTCATGGAATTGGGGTTTGGACGTTGACTAGGCCATTCTTAAATATGAAGATCCTTTGAAAAAACTATTCTATTATAGCTACATCTGAATGTGTATCATGATTAGACTGAACTTCTGCCTCAATCTAATTTTTCTTAGCCTCTAACAGGCCTTTTATGAAAGGGCATTGCATTTATCTCTTTTCTTTCTTTCTTTTTTTTATAAACTCTATTTTTGTATGGCTTCAGGTTTATGACAAAAGTGAACCACGAAATATATTATTCTCCATGGTTGCATTTGATTTGTGTTGTATATAATATAGGATGACCATATTTTGGTTTCTCCCAAAGACTACCACCTTGGGTCTCTGAGCAAATCCCTTAACCCCACACTGCTCCCCAGGCACCGCACAATGGCAACCCACTGCTCTCCAAGAGGATGGGTTAAAGGCAGAGGTAAAATCTTCCAATGTGAGATCAATAAAAGTTCAATTACAAACCACTGAGTTGTTCTTAGCCACTAACCCTGTTCTCTTCCCAATTGTGGTCCCAGTTCCAGTCAGTTTCAGTTCAACACAACACAGGTTTAGCTTTTGATAGATCATTTGAACTATATGATTACCTGTGTCCGCTGAGTTTTGGTTCTCCAGATTCTGCACAAGCATTAGGAGTGCATCTCTACGGTCTAAAGAGCTTTTATTTGTCGGCGTTCCTATACTGTGTCCTGCACCTCGCCAAGGCTTTAAAATCTCCGTTCGTGTTTCAATGATATTTTGAAAAACCAAAGCAATGCACTATATGTAACAGCTTTATTGTGACATTGTACAATTTGTAATATTTGTGGTTTCCCACAAGAATGGACATTAAGAACACCCCATATTTTTACAGTTGCGTCATTTGGTTTTGCAGAGGAAAGCTTGCAATTCAACTCATTAAGCTGTAAAGGTTGGATCATGCTATGCAATTGCTAGATGGCAAGATAAATTATTATCCATTGAAAAAGGAGCTGAGCTTGGGATCAATATCAACCACCTGTGATTAGTATTTAAGCATAATGATTCTATATTTGACAAGTGTTCACCATTTTCTTCTCAAAGATTCCTGTGGTTTGGGGCTGGACCTTCACCCAGCTATAAATGTGTTCCTGTGAGAAACAAAGAATACCAGCCTACTGTGTGTATATAGGCCGCCATTGAACTCCTGATTATCCATGCTCCTGCACTGACCAGTAGACATATAATGAATCCCCTGACCCATTGCCCTCCATCCCCCCCTCCAGTGTGCCAGAGACAGACCCCTGGGTGCCAACTTACAACCTCCCTAGATTTACACCTCAACAAATGGTAAGCCATTGCCTGAACTATTAAATTTGCAGACATACTGTCAGTTTTTTTTACCTTCTGTATCTCCTGCTTGCAGTTTGCAACCAGAGCAGTCTCATTCTCCCCTATACTATACTCTACTACCCTCCGTAAACTCACTATTACCTCAATATACTTTATCATCAGCCATTCAGAGTCCTTATGTAAAACATGCCAACCACCATTGCCTTTTTATTACTTGATTAATGTTTTAAATCATTAAAGGGGTCAGTAGATTCTTAGTTGAATTAGAAAGATGTGCATGTCATCAGTTTCAAACCATCTGCATTTCTAGATGAATAAATCTTCATCAGACAGAGCTTTGTCTTACTGTTGAATGAAATTATCAGTTCAAATGCTGTGGCACATGAGGTAAACGTGCAATGTTAATGGTTTTTAAGAGCTGTTGCAATTTCAGGGGGACTTTGTGATATATCTAAAAGAAACTGGCAGCCTTGCTGGTCTGATGATCAGTATAAGTATGCCACAGCGTTTAGTTAAGGGGAGGTGAATTAATATTAACCAATGACGGCATATCATACAGCAAATGCATGGCAGACAGAAAACACTACAAGAGGAGTCAGTTGTGCATTTTTAAATTCTGTGATTTTAAGAGAGATCTATGAACCATGACTCCACTAGCTTCAAAACCAAGGATCTCTAAATATTCAATAAAGCAGAAGGTTGGTAAAAAGTAATAAATTCGATTGCTGGTTCAAAGGGGATAACACCTTTGTCTTATCAGATACTTGGAAAGGGCAAAGCTAACTGTCAAAGTTATCTCAATAAATTTGTTGGACTTTGCCTTGGATTTTTTCCACTAGCATATTTCAAAGCATATTACTAAAACACAACAGTTTCTAATGGTTACAGCATTAAGTGTAGCTTAGATAAAGTTGCATTATTACAAGTCAGTCAGCAGCTGGTCTACAAATCATGAATCATTATTACAATTTCAAAGAAATGATTGCATTGACTTGCAAGGGTTTTCTGTTTTCATAACAAGAAGTACCGGTATGCAAAGGTGGTGTAAATATTGTACCTGACAGGTTTATTTAGTAGCAGTTAAAATAAAATGAATCAGTCCGTGTCATAAGTTAATGTTCAGAGCCAAAGTGTTTTATGATTTGATAAAATAACAATCTTGCAGGAGAAAAAAGAAATAAATAAGATATAAAAAAGAAAACAAAACAAAAAACAGGGTGCTTAAGTAGTGGAGAAAACAGGTGCAAATGAAAAAATAGACAGAATAGTTCATGTGGCAAAAAAAATATAAAAAGATCTTGAAATTTTGGATTTTAAATTTGGATTCTTCTTACTGAGCCATTGACATTTCAGATAACCTCATGATTACATATACGCTGTAGTTTAATAATGTACTTTTATTGGATTCTTAAAGAAAACAATAAACTTCAAGAACTATCACAACTTTTTAAGACAAGACAAGGCCATTTTTTGTTTTGTAAAATTCAGGACAAAGACAATTCAAAGTGTTTTACATGAGTTAAAAACTGTAATAGAAGGAAAGTAAAAGTACACGCTGCAATTAAAGATAAACACAAGAAAAAAGCAGGTGGTAAAGCAAATAAAAAAGTTGTACAACAAATTTAAACTAATGATACCTCTGCGCAGCTCAGGTCGGCTCAGCACAGCACTTGCATTATGATTATATTATGCAAAGGACTGCACACAACCGCCCTGATTAAACAATTTCAGAGTCGAGACGATGATGTCCATTTATTCCCCCCTGCATTGTTGTTGTGCTAAGGTAGGTTGACCTTCCCAGCCAGAACTCTAAGACACTCTAAGAAATTTAATCTGTGTACAGAATTTATAAGAGTGGAAAGGAGCAAGTAGAGCTCAATTTTAAAGGCAGGACAAACAGAGTCAGTGGAAAAGTTAAGAACCGATCAGATAACTACGGAAGTGATGTAAAAGCTTTTTTTGGTTTGTTTTTAGGAAAAGCTCTTACAGCAGCCATTTGTTGAAATGTTATTAATATGAAGAGCTTTTTAAGGACACAATAAAGGACAACGATAAAACATTGCTCCATTGCAGCAGCAATCTGGACAGTTTTGGTTTCAGAAAAAGCGTTGTTGCATTACGTGCCCATCTCCTGTGCTTTACTGAGCCTTACCAGACCGGCTCATGGCCTACTGTATGTAACTCAGCCTAGCTAGCCAGACTAAATGTACATTCCCCAATTAGTTTCTCTTGCATTCAAAGTTAAGCCTTTTTCTTATCATTTCTTTATTTTACTTTGATGTTTTAACAAATACCTTCCGCATTTTTTTACCCACTTCTTGTTTTAAAGAAAATCATTTTAATCTGAATTGGAGTTTAAAAATGGATGGGAACTGAAATTGAAAGGAGGAATCAGAACAGAAACCAGGTTTGTAGTGTAAAAGCCCAAACTTGAAGGCTAAACCAGCCCTTTATTTTACTACCAATACTTACTCCTAAACTAGTTTCTCTGCAACTTTGGACCTATTTAGAAACTTGACTTCAATCTTTGAAGAACTTATAAAATTCCTTGCAGCGGTAGTAGGGCAACAACAGATGTTGACTTAAACAATAAGAACTGTGCATCATGTGCAGAGATAAAACATTACCACTGCTCATTTGAGACTGAATCATTTGTCATCCTGGACAGACGGAAGCTCAATTCTAAGTCAAGGATAACATCTACTGGATAAGTCAAAATCTCATCAGATTGCTTCAGACGAAATAAACAAGTTCACCTCATCCGGAAGATAATGCTTGAAGTCATGCCTGAGAATGATGTTGATAGCAGATGGAGCTCTTTTATGCATTTTCCAGATGACCATATTTACACACAGTCAAAATATCCAGTCTGAGATCAAATTTCCATGGAATAAAGAAAATAACATAATTTAAACCAATCTATGTACTTATATTTTCAAAAACATACCAGTCATATATGGATTTTTGTGAAAATGTTTTTATGCTAAAGGAATTTGAAATTTAAGATAAAAGTAAACACGTTTCTTCAGAGTCTTTCAGTGCTTCAAAAACACGTTGGGTTTTATTTATCCATAAGTATCATTTAATCTATATAAACAATACCTGCCTCTTTATCAACTTTACATTTAGATTTGCTGAAAAGTTTGCCACCCGAAATCTTGCGCACTTACTTTAATGTAAAGAAAAATGTTAAACCAACAGCTGTATCATCACAGAGAGCCCAGACCACACAGAATTATCCTTCAATGCTCATCAAGGCCAGAACCATGCAGGCATGAACGAGCTACAGCTGGAGGAGAAGCCCAGCCTTGCTCTCTGCTTTTTAAAAAAGCACTCTCTCTCTCTCCTTGAACATCTCCAGAGGGGAACCGACGCAACAAGGCAAGACAACCCCCCCTATGAAGGGTCAAGGAGAAACACAGGGATGCCTGGAGGGGAAGCGGTGTTGACTTCACAGGAGTTATCTGTCATTCACTGAAGATGTTGGCACCTTTAGCAGACACACACATGTACGCCACAACACGCAGGAAGGAGAAACCTCTCGGCACATATTAGCATTTCCTCCGAAAGCACTCTGAGGACTCTTGAAAGGAAGCAAGGCCCTCACTCCTGACATGAACCCTACATGCCACAGAGGACCTCTCACATGTCTGCATTTCTCAAGATAACCAGATTGAAAGGCTGCCCCCAGACAAGTGCGCTCTGTCAAGGGCTGAGGGTCGTTTTATGTCTCCCTTTCGCCGTCTGATGGAGACTTAGAAGGTCAAATCTGGAGGAGAGCTTGTTCAAGGCTGTTACAGTCACTCGTGCAGCTACCAGTTGATACGACAATGGCCGCTTTATCCGGCTGCCTGTGTTTAGCTCTACAGATGTGCAAGAGGCAATCTGTCTTCATATCCAACACACACTGTCAGTGTGTTATGACCCCTCTGCAATGAGAGCTTAAATTGAAATTATTAACGCATTACTCTGGTCTGTCTGGTAATTAGACACACTTGTGTTGTTTTCATAATAGGCAGCCAGACCAGGATTGGATAATTTTGTTTTTATCCCTCATTAAGAAATCAGCAATGTTTTCGAATTTAAACATAGCTTTTATTTCCAATTAAAGTGGCTAAAATCATATATCAAACATACATAATAGGAACATTTTGACTTAGTGGTTTGAAAAAGGTTTGTCCTCCTTTATAATCAGACATTTAGTTTGGTGTGCTCCAAAAGTTTTCAAATCAACTAAATTGTTTTAAGGTGTCTCAAAAGATTTTAAAATCAGCCAATCAGAATTTAATGAAGGAATAGTGGCATAACCCTGAAGGCATTCAAAGCAATTGCCCACAAAGCCAAGTCTGGCCATCCACAAGATTCCCCCTTAAAACAAACAAGATGTCAACATCAGGGGGGGATTTACCATTAGGCAATACTAGGCAGTTACCTAGGGGCCCAAGTTCCTGGGGGCCCCATAAAACTCTGTTTCCATGTATGGTTAATACAACTAATCCTTACTTGTGCACATTAATTATGTTTTTGATAAAAATCCTTTGGCTAAAATGCCATCAGAACGCTGATAAATAGAGAGGAAAAAGGGACAAGAAGAGAGGGACAAAACCTAGAACAAATAATGGATGTCTATTCTATTAACATTTCTCTATCTGTAGAATGGGTCTGTTTTATGGGTTTTCTTCTCAGGGGGCCCCCTGCCTGTCTTTGCCTAGGGCCCCAAATTTCCTAAATCCGCCCCTGGTTAACATAACTCTTACCCAACAAAGATCAGCTGAGAAATAAAAATGGTAATTCCTGGGTAATTTTTGTTTAGAACAGATTTTAGTTTGACAAATATTAGAGACTGGTAGTCTAGGTGCCTATCAGGGACATCTCAATGGAGTTATTAGGGAAGATTTTTTTTGTGTGTGTGTATCTTTCATTTAACAAGAGGACACGGTTATCTTTTGCTGAACTTCATTTAAATCAGTGTATCTTCCTAGGATCAAAATGTAAGATTAGTCATTGATACATGTATGCTTCTTTTATAAGAAATTAATATTTACTAGGGTCCCTGGATATTTGTAAATGACTATAGATCAAAATTGTATAGCTATGATTTTTAATTGTTATTAAGATAAAGTTGTCAGAGTCAATATTGTACTGCAAAAGTGATTAAATAAGTTAATATTCATCTCAATTTCAATTTAGGATAACTGAAAAGAAACTCTCCTAAATGTCATAATAATTTGCAGCTTTTTCTGAGTGACTTTATGCCATTAATCAGTGAAACATGCATCTTAATTGTTTTGTAGAAACAGATTTTAACGTATTTTGGATTTTCTCTACTCAGATATGTCCTTGTTACTATTGGGCTAAATCACCCTTTTACAAACTGCTCTTCAACCATTTGCATTTTGTAGATATTAGCAATCTTCAAATGTATTTATACCTGGAATATTACCACTCATTTAGGTAGAATAGAGTGGTCAGAAATATGGACCCTGATTTTAAGTTGTTAAGAAAATGTTATTACTGTAGTTTAATGGTAAACCAGCATTTCAGATGGATATAACATAGGCTAAAAATAGAGAATACAACCAAGTTTTTTTAAGAAATATATTATGGTTAAAGACGACAAAGATTCAGATATTTCAATCAATCTACTTTATTTCTATAGCACATTTAAAAACCACAGGGGTTACCAAAGTATTGTACATAAAGCAATTTAAGAATAAATAAATACAGTAAGATTGTCCTGCACTTTTAGAAATATATTTTGCTGATAGAAGGCGAGGCTCTCAGACCTAAATTTGCTTGACCAACTATCAGGAATGGGGTTGGATCTCTGTAAGTAAGTCTTTTGATCTTCACTGATGCATTTTACAAATTAGGTTTGGGAAGGAAATATGCTGAGAAAGTAATGCATGTTGAAGAAAGACAAACTCCAACTTTACAACTCCAGCTCAAATCAACAACGCTTAAACTTGCAAACAGATCAGTGTTCTAACAGCGCTATGACTGGAACATCATTCAGGTGACTCATTAAAACCCCTAATTTAATATGACATTTATTCCCATGAAGAGTATAAGTAAACTTCTGACCTGAACTTTAAATTTGCTGAAAGGTAAATTCCTTTTTTTGACTTGCTGGCTACAGAATACCGCTTGGAGATTCCAATTCACAGATGAACTGTTGCACAGCCATAGTGGAAATACTTTGAAAAGTCAAGTGGGTATTCTGAGACGTGCTGCAGGTTGGTCTCTAGGCGTGTTGAAGAAACATGTTTATTTTGGACCTGAGTGACAAGTTAGCCAAGCAAAGTTCAGACTTCAAAGAGAGGCGACATCACGTCAGAGCTCTCTCCACCAACGCTTGAGCTGCTAATGCAGATTTAAGTATGCAAAAGCTTTGACATCATCTTCAGAGAGGACCCACCACCCAGCAGTCGGGCTTGGCACCTTACCAGCAGAGAGGGAAGAGAGGGGTTTGAGTGTGGAGCCTGCCTGTACCTCATTCCAGTCCCAGAGACCACTTAAAACACATTCCATATTTAACACAAAAGCTCAACAGCTGAGGTCTTACAAGTGAGCAGTAGAACTAGCTGGATTCGGTGCAAAAGGCTTATAACTAATCCTAAGTTTATCACACCATTATTCATTACTTGCCTCTAATGATAAAGGAGCAACATGAGGAAATATTGGCAGAGCACAGTACAGAACAAGGTAATAAGCTAAGGATGACCAAAGAAAAAAAAAATCACTTGTCCTCCTGAGGCAAAATATCGTCATTGCTCAAAGTATGGAAACGGACATGACCAAACTACCATTCATAATAGCCAAGGGATGCAGAATACCATCTCATCAAGTTGAACCTTGAAGCACTAGACAGCAAAAAGTAACTCAGGCTTAGCAACATTAAACAGTGACAGGTAGGATTAATATTCAACCCAAAAGCCTCAATTTCAACTGTGTTTAGATAGTTAAGTCATAATTTCATATAAACTACATGGAAACATGAATCTCTTCTGTTTTCTTACATTATTTCAGGCTTCTTGTGTTGGTGTGGTTGTTTGGGGGATATTGTCTTTGTGCAAATAGGTATACAGGATGTCCTATAAGTGGGAGTTTAAGGTGGGGATATTGGTGGCTTGTTTGTAACATATTGATAATAATTAATATAATTGAACTTTATTGATCTCTCATTTGAGAAATTTACCTCTGCATTTATCCATCCCATTGGGGACCAGTGGGCTGCCATTGTGCGGTGCCTGGGGAGCAATGCAGGGTTAAGGGTTGCTCAGAGACCCAGAATGGTAGTCTGTGGAAGTGGGGCTTAAACTCAGAACCTAGGGATTCCAAGCTCTATTCCCTAACCACTAGGCTGCCACTCCCCAGGTGCACTGATATAAATCCATTAGCCGTCTAACAAGCTACATTTTTTTCTTTTTTGTTTTTTTGTTTAATCACCTGTCATTATTTTAATCGGTGACATTTAAAGTAGGGGTTCCATCTGAAAAATATTCCTCAATACCTCTCTGTTATACAAATACAAACAATTGTATTTCCAATTTATAGTTTAGGGGCTGTACCTGCTTCAAGTCACATATGTAATTTCAGGCGAAATTTGCTCCTAAAACCCTTAGGGCTCAAGGGGTTAGACTCATGTGATGGAGTGACTAAAAAACTTCTGACATGCTCTTCTTGGCAGTTCAGATTTCATTAATGTAAAGGTACACAGTACTGTAGCTACCAGCAAGCAAAAGCAATTAAGATATTTATCATGTTACTTTCTGGCTCATAAACTCAATAGAGTTAGGTTAGGTTTAAAGATTTTTCCGGGTAGATATACTGAAGATAAATAAGTAGCACCTAAAAGGAATTTGATCAATACTACTTTTCAGGATGTTTTGTGCATTTTATTTTGTGTAAATAGTTTATGTCAAAATCCACCGTTATTGTCACTAAAGGCTACTATTGTAAAGCCAGAAATAACTGTACCACATTTTAAAATTCAGAAATGTTCATCAATAATTTTAAAAATTCTTTATTTGCCACTGCTGTAAAGATTGTCGAGGAATTGTATAACAGCAGATTAAGGCATATTTTACTGACACTTGCATCTGTCTAAGAATAAATAAGACGATGTATTGACTTTTTTTAAACAAATTACATGTAAATTTCATTTCAATAATATCAGACTAACTGGGTGTGGTTCCTAAAACCACAATGAACTGAAACTGTGATGATGTGAAGCCTTAAATGGTTTGGTTACTGGTCAAACAAAACTTACTTTCAAGTCTTTTTATATATTTTTTTTAAATTGACATAATAGCCTAAAATTCCTTTTGAAGGTAGAAAATGGTTAAAAGAAAAAATTGCTAAACTAAATTATGATGCACAAATCCTAAGACTTCATGTATTTTCTTGCTTTTGCAGGATTTCAATCATGACCCACATTTCTAACCTACTGTAACGAAACTTGGGTTATGACCAATAGAACAAGACCCAGAAAACAAGGGGCTGAAATGAGCTTCCTCTGCCGGGACTGTAGGGGCTTCGTTATAAATAGGGTAGGCTTGGAGTAATGCCGCTGCTCCATTCAATGGGGAAACATTTTTGCTTATAAACTGTTATTACAGGAGTATTGAACTTTTTTCTCGTTACAACAGCTATTACGACAGCTGTTTAGAATTGTCCATCATGCAGCCTTCAACAAACAAAAGATATAAGAGCAGCACAGAAGCTTGTCACCACCTTTGTTGTGATAAATGGTATATGTGAATTAGGGAAGGACAGGTTATCTGGCATACTGGTGTTACCCGGAAATCTTTGACCCTGGCACATAATAAACCCTAGTCTGCAGCCCATTGGTTGTATTCTTCACTGAGACAGGGCAGGCTGGATGCAGTATCAGGGAACACATTTATCTTTGGCCAGAGTCAGAATTGGGTGTAGCTCTGGGGTTCAGTGCATTTTTATGTCACAATTCTAAGAAGGACATGAATCCAAAAGGAGTCATAAAGAAATTGAGTTGGGTTCTCCTCATTCAAAGACTGCCAAATAGGGAAAGATTATTGTAACATCTAGAAGGAGAGGATCTCCATGAACTACAGATGAGTGAGGGGGTGGGAAGGAGAAGAAAGAGGCGTACCTGTGGTAAGCTTGGCTGCTTTCAAAACATTTCAATTGGAAACAAACAACTCCTTGGTAAATCTGATTAAACTTGAATAAAATATTTTAGCCAACGTACCACTGTTTAGTTTTCACCATATTGTAAATTGAGGTTGCTATATTTTGATTTACAAAAAAATAGGTGACCCGACCGGGGCACTTCAATGATACCCTGTTAAAAGTACTGTGCTGGATTTTCGCACATTTTTTAAAAGAAAAGCCCTCTCCACTTAAAAAAAAATGCAAAACCCTGTACCCAGAAAGGGAACGCCTATTAAACGTGAATGAGAGCATGCATGAGGACCTTTCTCCTCATGCACGCTCTGTTTAAAAGTTGCTGTTCTCATAGCTCATACAAGGTTACTGTGTCCAAACGTTCGTCCTAAATCCCTCAATTACTATAGAGCGGGGACTATATAGTGAACTTTAAAGAGAACTCAGTTAACTGTTCGGACAGATAATAAAACCTTTTTGCTCCGAGGTCACATAACTCCTCCTCCAACGTGCAGTGCCTGCACCATCTTTGTTATTAGTCGCAGCTGTCGGGTAGCGGCAGCCTATGGCGATAGCGGGTTGTAAAATCCAACAAATCCTATAATGCTTTTCGAGCAGAGCTCTCCACGCAAAGCATTGTGGGATATATCTGCCTCTGCTGATGCCTTTCTTTCCTTCTCATACACTTCGTAGACACTTTTTTTCTTACGACCCTCGAACGTTTTCAAAGAACTGCAGTGAGCTTCAATGACTGTCTGAAACCGTATCTCACCACACATATATGTTCAAAAGTGCGCATGTTCAGAAAAAGATGGCTAACTGGGGACGAGCACGTAGGACAGCCTTACATAAACATATCACCACAATGATTGAAAATTAGGATGACCACATATATAGAAGATCCACCCAGAAATAAACGATCATGCTCTATACTTATAACTTAGAGAAACACTTGTAACTTAACCCTTTAAAGATCGATCCAAGAATAAAACAAAACACAAAATTCCTTTTTTTTGGTTTGAAGACCTTATTTGGCCAATTAACAAAATATGTAAAAAGAAAAAACAGAAATAAATTTTTGATATTAATAATTTATTACTATGCGATAAGTCAAGATTATTTTTTGTGTAGTCTTCTACCCTCTGCTATCAGGTATATCTGATTGTGTACAATAGGATTTTGAGCAAAGTTTTTACCATTAAATTATGCAAAAGGTGTTAGACGCAAAACATTTCAGAAACCGTATGTATCAAATATGATATATTTGGCATTACAGGGTTATACATATATGCAACTTTATGTGAAACAACCCTTAGATTGTCTCTTATAAATAAACAGGTAAAAAAAATATCTTAAAAACTTTGGAATTGAATAAATGGGAAACTTATCTGTAACAGACTAAGCTGTGATCATATTAACTCACATTGTGGGGCATGCTGGACAAATAGACAATCAGAAATAATATTCTGAAAATTTGAGTATTCTTTCTGATGCGTTACTTCTTATCTCTGTTCAATTTTAAAACTCTTGTTAAAACCCACCTCTTTTCTTTGGCTTTTGACACCATGTAGAGTGTTGATTTCATGTATACACATGTTGATTATATGTATACACATGCATATTTTTATCCTGTGCAGGCAGTGCTTTTATTTAATTATTTATTTTATTTACTTTCATTTTTATTTATGTTAGTTATTTTATCTTTTTGTGCAGCACTTTGGAAACCTTGTGTTTATTGAAACTGTGCTATATAAATAAAGTGGATTGGATCTCTAGACTTTCTGATTTATTCCTATTTTTTTTCCTTAATCACATAGGCATACCCAATACGATAAATGCTGCGTAAAGACTTAGTACAATGACAAAGTGATGGTCATTTTTCTAGTTTGAGGAATTACATTTTCTGTAAGTATCCAATATGTCTACTTTCACTGATAACCATGACAGAAGCTGACAATTACTGCTTAAAAAAATGTGGACCTACAGCACCATTTGCTGTTGTTGTAGTAGTTAATTACCCAAAATGCACTACAAACCAGAGAGACATGTGCCAGGTTTGCATTTGTTTTGAAACATCATTTTAGGGATGAAAATTTTTTGTTGTGATAACCCCTCTGGGAACTGTGATTTTTTTCGTAGTTAATGCATAACAAATAGTAAGAAGGAACTATTTAGTTTAAATAAACAGATTACATTTGCAAAGATGTTTTCCTGCAAGAAAAAAAAGGTTAACATTTGTTTTTCATAAGGAGAAATGTCATATACGCAATCTTTCTTCGATCAGCGATGCCTACAAGACGAATTTTTATTTTTTTTTATTACTCTACTGATATAGTCTGCAGATCACTTTGATTGTAGATGACAGAAAAGCATGCAATGTTTTGCATGACCTCAAAACTCTCCACTGAAACATCTCTTCTGGCATCCTTCTATACGTGTCTATAAAACATGTGGTTTTACTTTGGAGCTGATGATAGAGAGTTCCTCAGAGTGTTATATCTAACAATTATACCACAGGGACCCACATACTGAGACCAGTGCATAATGTCCATCTTGTCTGTAAAGTAATTTCAAGATCTTAGGTGACCACTGGGTCTATAAATAGGTCTTTCCATTTCTTGTTCAGTTTCACAGTACATTGAGTGTGTAAATGCACGCCTTAGAGAAAAAACATAATAAACAGTGGACCCTAATGTGAGAGAAAGAAAAATGAGTAGCTGAGGTCACTATCTGGAAGAAAGTCCCTCTGGTTAATCTGACAGAGATGGTAGTTATTATGAGGACAGATAGCACAAGAGGCATGTGGAAAGAATCACAATCACAGAGTCATACGCACGCAAGCACAGGAACGTAACTTCCAGCGTTCCACACAGGCATATCTCTGCATGCAGAGCTGCTTACAACAACAATTTATTAACAACATACGGACTGTTTGCACAATGACTCCTAAAATAAAAATCTGTCATTTCCACACACATGGATACACACAGAGATATAATGGACAGTATTTTCCTACCACACTGGAGCATGGATAGGCCAAAGCTCAATTTTCAGTCGGCAATGCTTTGAGTTCCAGAGGGGTGCACATGAAAGAGCAGCAGAATATAAAGGAGTGCCCAAGGATACACTGTGGCGCTCAATGTGAGGACAATTTAGCCCTGATGGAAAACCTGGATCAAAGGCCTGGCCTCCATAATTGCACATTCCCCAACAAACACAGTGCCATTTGAAGAGTGGGCCAGACCTCCGGACTCCTGAGACACGGGTCCTGCGTGCATACGCAGGCAGCACCATTCCTTTCACCTTGCTATGTTCTCTGCCTCAGTGTCTTGCTAAAAGATTAGAGAAATGCTTTCATTCCAGGACTGCTCACAATTTCTCTCTGAATGTCATGATACTGAAAGAAGTCCCTGAGGTTCTCCTCTGTCTTTTGTTATTGCTGGCATTAACATGGACTAAATACATGATCTTAGCAGATACATAAAGATCAAAGAAAACTAGAATATAATTTAAAAGTTTCTTTTCTTTGTTTTGATGTATATTTTTTTTAATATTACACTCATACCATAAAGTATTTTCTCATTTATTCAGAATTTAACATATGACCAGTTTTTAAAAGGGAAACATTCTTGGCTACTCATAGCTATTTAAAAAGGTTTTTTTTCTCTGCAAATTAATTGATTTCTATGAGAAATGCAAGCCTTATTAAATAAGTTCCTATTCTCTTATTTTTTACTTAAGAAGATGATCCATCTTAAATTCTGGGATAACCTATAATATTAAATAAACTATCTGTATATTTGCATATTACAAGATGCTAGGATAGGAAATTGTTAAAACCCAACGTTTTTTGGCCCCTTTCTTTCTTTCTGTTGCTGCAGGTCAAACCACCAAAATGCAGGATATAGTGGAATGTTTTGGATCTCCTGCAAAGAAAGCCGGTAAGATGTGGGAACAAATTGCAGAGTTTAGTATCAACAAAATAATACTTAGGTATCTTTAATAAAAAATGAGTTTGACATACAGCTTTGTGTATACCTGGATCTTCTTTCTGTTTCTGCTCTCCGATGGTGTCTTACAGTATTGACTGTCTTTCTTTTGCTGTGTCACCACTCTGATGTTTGCATGAAATCTCTTCAAACACTTTACAGACACTGAGGCAAAACCAGCATTCTGTCAGCTCGGTCCACAAGAGCCTATGAGTGCTTACTCCAGGACTTTGGATGGTTTTATGTTGCGTCTAGACTTTAATAGGTGGTTGTGTTTTCCTGAACACACACCCCAAATCTACCCTGAAAGTCCTATGGCAATGCCTTAATAATAAAATATCAACTGCATGTGTTGTCGGGTTCTACTCATATAAACATGTTCCTTAAAGGCCTCAATGTGGTAAACCTACAAAGACTGCCCTGTCATCAGAAATGTTGCTCAGTTTATATGCTTTTCTTTATGGTGCCTGATCCCTGAAGGTTGAGGTTTTCATGAGATTATGTATGTAAATGCTGTAACTTAGGCAACGTAAGGACAACGATCAAAGCTGCCATGTTTTAGAACCAGAGTTGGAGCTCTAGACAGCTGGGTGGATCAAAACCTTGAAGACAATTCAGCAACTTCTACCCTTATTAGAATCTATTGTTAAAAATAAATTAAGATTTAACAGTACAAGAGAGTTTACTTCTTCACAATCATATCCTTTTGTTTGAAGTTTGAAGTTAATTTTATCTTTGAAAATGCATAAAGTTAAAAGGAGTTGAACATATTTTACATTACACGTCAAGCATATACAAAACTGAAAATGGGTAAGAGTATCTCCTGTTTAATCCATCTTAATGGATTGATAATGGGTGGGCCCAGCGCCAATCTTCGGCAGTCTACGGGTGATAGCAGGGTACACATTGGACAGGTCGCCCGTCTATCGCAGGGCAACATAGAGACACACAAAGACACACAACCACACTCATACATAAGGACAATTCAGAGAAGCCAATTAACCTAGCAGGCATGTTTTTAGACTGTGGGAGGAAGCAAGAGGAGTACATGTGGAGAAGAACCTACGTGTGCACAGGGAGAACATGCCAGCTCGATGTAGAAACCTTTCTTGCTGCAAGGCAACAGCGCAATCCACTGCTCCTTAGAACTTAGAAGTGTCAGTTTGTTGTGGTAAAGGACAAAAATTGGAAGACGACATCAGGAGGTGCAAAGGACCGATTTCAGACCCCAGCTACAGTATAAACAAAAAACACAGAGAAGGGGAGAGGAGCTGAAGTGACTGAGACCAATTCCAGGAGGCAGGGTAATCTGCAAAGCTAGAATGCCGAGCACCGCTAAGAAATTT